>NC_133206.1:19555622-19625622 GCF_958299795.1 Porites lutea
TTCTGTGACAGCATCAAAAGGCCATAGCGTTTTTTTAGAAACCAGAGGCAAAATAACACATTAAAAATTGTCTAACTTGAAAATAAATGTTCATTCCTTGGTTACCATCATCCACCCCAGGAGGAAATGTTTCATGCAGCACAGTTATAACATGAAGTGGAACATGTAATGAATTTTGTGGCACTTCCACCCCAGATAAATCATCCCCTTGAGGTGTAGGTGCATTGGGGTCATGTCCATACATATTAAGATCTTCAGGTAATGAATTGTCTATGATCCCTCGAACACCAGAATAATTGGACGAATGATGCTGCAGAATTCCAGAAATCCATAGCTGATGAGGAGTAAGGCCATGTTCACTAGAAAGTCCATGGTTATTAAAAGTGTCCACAAATTGTGTTAAAGCAGTATTGATCCTTGGCATGTAGACATAATGGAGTGCATAAAGATCAATATCATTGCTGCGAATTAGCAAACCCATTTGTTCCAAATGTAGAAAGACATTTTTGAAGGAGAACAATATACAGTGAACCACTTCACGCCATAACCTCTCAATCCTTGTGTTGTGAACACTTGGTCCTGTGATAAAACTACCACGACTTTCCCCCCTATAATGAACCATAACATCTCCTACAGCAACATTCTCTCCACCATCATCTGCTCTTACCCGGGACGGCAAACCCCATATATTTATTGATTCGCGGAATAACGAAAGCACTGTAGCAGCTCTATTGTTGTTACTGCATCTGAGGTAAACAATCAGCCTGGAATAACCATCAATACCTCCATGAATTACAAAACGCCAGTGCCGTAACTTTAAATTACTGTCAATGTGCCATAGGAAATTGGGATGTGGAACTCGGTATGGCCTTCGAGGAATTTGCTGAGCCCAGCGGCAGGCTCTACCTATTGGATCCAGATTGATCAGGGCATCACGCACCCTCCAGCGCTGGACCCATATACCACGCCTTCTGAGAGCCCCTTGCATGTATCGTTCCCCACAACGAGGCATTGAAACAAGTTCTTCTTGTACTATTTGCTGCAAGTCAATATCTGGAATGTGTGAATATGTCACAAAGGAATGGGGAATCTCTAACTCATTGACCCTTCTGTGGATAGTCCATCGTGATACTCCCAGAATGCTAGCAATGGTGCTCCACGAAAAGAAACATGACCGCAAGAGCATCAACTGTTCCCTGGAAATTTCGTAAGCAGGACGGCCCACAGAACCAGTGTGCCTAACAGGTGCTCTATAGCATGACCTAGGAGAGAATACTGGTAATTCCTGAAATAACTGCTCAATTACCCTTATGTCCCTTGCGAGAGTCCTCAGATCATTCACTTCAGTTGGTGAAAACTGACCCGATCTCTCTACAAAGGAAAGAACTTGCTGCATATGGCGAACTGCACCACCTAACCTAAGGAGTAAAAAATCTGCAGTTTCCCTATCTAAAGGAGAACTACGACACCTATCAACTTCTTGCAACAGTTGTTGAATAGACGATACAAACCGCTGTAGTTGCCTGTTAGCATGTGCACTGTGTGTCATAGAGAACAAAAGAAGCAAAATAAGAAGCAAATATAATTTTTTACAGTCCAATAGATTGTTTTTACTGTCATACAATAAACACAGCACCAAAAAAAGAAACTGGGGAAAGATCAAAATCAAAGTCTCATGTCCAATAATATGGCCGCTGGAAAGCAACAAAAACATCTGGAATTTACTTTTTCAATAAAAGCTCTTTCTTGTCACATCTTCTAATACTTGACATGGTTACAATGCTGAAAATCAAGAGCAGAGACTTTTGTTCAAGGAGACAGCATTTCATTTTTGTCTATAAACACTCTGTGAAAAATCGAAAGTTGTATCTTCGAAAAGAAACATGCTATGGGACTGGAAACTTGTACATAGATCTATATTTTACTATCTTCAACCTGGTACAGTGTATGTATAAACAAAATGCGTAAAACCTCGCTTTTTTAACTGCACGATTACACTTTGATGGCGTCACTGTGAAAACCATGCAGTACAGTTATTGAGTTAAGCTTAATGAAAAATAGAAATAAAAACATACCTTCTCATAAAGCATACAAAAAAGCAAAAAAAGAACATAAAAAAGACTTTCTTCGGCTTCATCACTTGAGCGTGAAGTGCTTCGTTGCGGAAACAAATGAGCAAAAACCGAAGAACGACACGAAGGACCAAAATGAAAATGGCCGACTCGATTTTATAGAGGAGGGGAGTTGGGGAGGACTACGAATACCACGTCATATATGAACACATTTTACTTCCATAGTAACACTCATAACGACAACATTTCGAAGGGGTAGAGTTATATTCGTAGCCATGGAAACCTTCATGTCGAAAGAGTTACATTTCATTTCGAAAGTATCACATTACTTTTCGAAAGATATCGTATTGCTTTTCGAACTCATTTCGTTACTTTTCGAACCTATTTCGTTACGTTTTTTATGTTTCGTTACTTTACGAAACGAAATTTTTCGAAAAGGGATTTTGCTACAGATGGCGCGCCATACAGTAAGGCTGTTCGTACGTATGTCATTAAAAGCGAAAATGATCATAACATAAATCTTTAATTTTATTAGCAATTCAATACGAACACATTTTAGAATCCTTTATAAATATATAGGCAAGCGATCTTCTCTACGTTATTATATTTTTTCATTCCACTGTTCAAAATATATGAAATTTATATGTTCACCAGTCAAGTAAAAATAATCAGCAAAAATATGAGTTACTTACAATATCTTAAGAGAAAATTGGTGCATGTTTCAGCAATAAAATTCAAGTGTTTCATTTTTTTAACGGATGCAAATTACTCTGTATATAGTATAATCACTGTATTTTAGATACAACTGATTCCAGTGCACGGATGTACCAAGAATTTTAAATCTTTTCGATACGTTATAAAACATGACTACTTTATATGATCATAATTGCTTGTGAAATGAGATAATTTATCACGGTTTATAGTAACTCGAACGTTAGTATAAATAACAATATATGTAAACTTTTTAGAGTTTGAAAATGTCCTCCCACAACTGAAGCGTTGTTTCGTCGTCCAGTCCTTTTGATCCAATAGCAGCCTCGAACTAAGCTCCTCCAGAATCAAACTCGCTTTCGGTACCTCCTTGTTTCCAAGCTGCACAGAGCTCGGTCCCATTTCCTTCAACTGTATCATCTTGCTGCTCAGGAAGATTTAAAGAGATTTCCTCTCTTACTATGATAATATGCTGGTTGGTGTTGTAACAAGGTAACCTTCGTCCAAGTCCACTGGACAGTTCTGTGCAAATGTTCACTTCTTCAGGACAAAGCCATGAAAGCATGTCTCTGCTTCAATAGTTGCTTTCTTTTCGTCTGAAAATTTTCCTCAGAAAACTCCACATCTTACTGATCGAGGTGTCCAGGTGCACTGTTCTTCGTACTTTGATTAATTGATGGCAAGTGAAAAACACCTTCAGTTTGCGTAGTATTTCCTTGCTAAAATAGGTGTGTTCTCAAATCAAATACCATCACGTGATCTCATGCTTGCACGTGAGCTTACACGAGAGTTTCTAATACGCAAAGCGCATATCTCCCATTCTGTTAGTTTGTTTTTCGTTTAAAAGTTTTTTTCGCACTTTAACACCATTATTTTCAGTTACACTTCACAAGGAAACTAGTTCTTTCATTCATGATGAATTAATTAAGGCTGCAAACGAAACACAAATTTAGTTTACAAGGCACCTGGCATTGGAGAATTTTAGAATGAACAAATGTTTCCCTTTCCCTGTCTGAGACTGTTGATTTTCATTATATGTAAACAAAAATAAGTAATTTGATTTCAGGTTCATCTTTAAGAGTAATTTTGGGCAGTTTTTATCCGCTCATTTCATATCAGTATAAGAAATGGTCAAATGGATTCTCGTTTGCCGTTTGCTGTAAACGTGATTCTAAATCTCGCCATTTTCTTGCTAAGAAACGCGAGTCCTCACATCAAGTGCGTGGTCATAGTATTTTGACTTATATAACACAATGTTATGAATAAAAGAATGAACAAAAACGTACCTTAAAATTTTAATTGAAAAGTTCTCAAATCAAGCACGCGATCATTCCACATGAGCTCGAACACAAGTTTGTATTTCATAAGCATTCGCCATTTCTATGGCCGGCGATGGCATAGTCCGGCGGCTTAGCAACAAATTTTTTTTTCAAAAATATGAGTTACTGACAATATCTTAAGAGAAAATTGGTGCACGTTTCAGCAATACTCTACGCTCTACGTTATTATATTTTTTCATTCTACGGTTCAAAATATATGAAATTTATATAAGATAAGATAAGATAAGAAAATTTATTTAATGTCAGATACACAGGGGGTGGTCTCCCAATCCCCCGAGCCACGGGCTCATGATAAAAGTGTTTGACAATATAAAAGAAAAATTAATTAATTAATATCTCAATAGCAACTAATTCAATTAAAAAAAAAAAAAACGTCTATCTATAAAAATAAATTGGGTCAAAGGCAATTACTGCATTGACAGCCGGTAGCCATGCCATGGCAACGGAAAGCAAAGAAAAACTAAAAATACAACGACTGAATAAAATTATTGTGCCTTTAGTTGGTTTGATTATTATATGTGATACAACTAATATCTTTGTACATAGCTTCATTACCTAATTGATTTCACATTTTCGTTACGGAATAAACGTAAGGTTATTCTCTAGTTTTGCCACTGTGCATCCCTCGCTGCGCATAACAAGATGACCGCCGTGAATAAGAACTTCTGCAGAAACGTGATTAAAATGATGTCGATCGAAGAGAAACGTTATTGGAATTTTCCACAGCAGTTTTTTTTCTGGCTGAGATGAGTCTCAAAGTGTTAGAAATGTGCCTTACGTAAGCGGTACGCGTGTTCCTGAGTTAAACTTCAGCTACTTCCTTACCGAGGCCTTCGATATAGTGAATGTCGTCCTGAACCACTTTCATTACATTTAAGCTTCACCTTTTTCACATTATTTCCTTATTGCTTTGCCTCACTGTAAATTCAATAAAATCGAATTTTTCAATTTTTTTCAATTTTCCAATTGTAAGAAATGCAGGTGGTACTCACTATCTGCAGCTCTACCGCAAATGTAAGCACGGTGACCCTTATTTTTCTTCATTATTTTCATAATAGCGATGCTTCAATTCTATGACCAGCGGAGGAGTAGGCTGTATCACACACTGTTAGGGCACGGAGGACAGCTGGGAGGAAAAACGTCGAGTTAGATGGACCAAAGGCCTTTGCAAAGAGTGTCGGTAGGATATATCCTGTCACATAGGACACTCAAAACTCCTTCAAGTATAAATAAGCCCGTTCCAAGTTTTAAGATAGTGGGGAAATGGAGCGAAAAAAAGCGCGAAATTTCGAATAATGGTCCACTAGCAAACATTTTCTACTGCATCAGCTTCATGGACTATCATTTTGATGTCTCGTTTTTCCCCGAGCAAACAGACGCATTCTAGACCGTGTACGTTTGATGCTGTCGATTAGTTACAGGAATTTTTCTTTTCATCATGCCATCCGGATCCGTCCTGTTCGTAAACGTATCGCGAAGGGATCTTTGCCACATAGGAAACGACTTGATAATATGGAAGCCCGAATTCAGCTGAATTCCATTTCCCATGTCAAAACATTTCCCTTGCAGTCAACTGCTAAATGTAATTCCCCCGTCTCATAAAATGAAGTTAAGTTTTGTTCAAAAATTAGGTATCTAGCACAAGAGTCGTGCCGTTTCCAGTAAACAGGACACTGAGGGTTTTCAGTTGTTTCCTTCTGGCAAATAACACCTTATAACCAGTAAATTGCTTCAGGCAGCGATCTATTTTCTTCGTCTTCAAATTAACTTATTTCTTACTTCATTTTTTTAAACCGACGGTTTTCTCTTTCATATGACTAGAATAGTTTTATTTTCTAGCTAAACCGAGTGGCATACATATATTTAGAATGACATAGCACAAACTCTTACCATCGGACCAACTCAACCAAGAGAAAACTAAGAGAGAAAAAGCAAGTGCAGATAAAATCCAAAATGTGGCCTGCATTTATATATATGTAGAGAGGAAAATAACAATAACTATTCGCATCCAAATTCAAACATGACCTGTATTGTTGTACCTGTATTTTGAAATAAAACGTCTTCCACGGACCCACATCTTTCACTTTTCCAACACGAAATTGATCCACCTCTTTCTTCTTTTCTTCTTTATCGGGCATTCCTCGCCAAAGAATGGGATCTTATGCATCGAAATAGTCTTCTAGGGGTCAGCTACGTTTGTAAGTTTGGCGCTTGTATCAAGAATCGCATAATTTTCTAGCTAAGCCGCCGGACTGAGCAAGTAACTGATTATTAATACCTTCGCAGCTCCACGTGCGACCACCTTTCGTAAGCAACCTCCTCCCAGAAGCGATCAGTTGTCCAGGCTCGATTTCTGTAGGAGTGCTGGCTCATTTTCCGAACAGCGGCTGGTAATCGAGCCTGCTAGTTTTCCAAAACATCAAAATTTGGCCAAACAAAACTCTATTACCTCTTGTTGGCTACCACCTCGCCCATAAACGACCACCCCCCACCCAAAACACCAAACGTTTCTCAATTAATACCCTACGTTCTCGTAAGCAGCCGCCTGTGGTGACAGCCCTCACCCCCTTGCCGGCGTTCCTTTCTTTCCTGAAAACAGGAAATGTTAATTTGCTGAAAGCGAGACCAGTAAGGTAGTACGTACATCATTCACAATGGAAAACAAGCTAACGTCAATCTCTAATAGTTCAGTTCAGTTCAGTTTATTCACACTTGTATATAATATTTACACTGTGTATAGTAACGTAAGAATAAAATAACAAATAAGAGAGAAAAAAGGAAAAGAAAGAAATCAATGCTTTTGATAGAAGACCCTCCCCGCCCAGGACACTGGGCAACTGTCTGCGCCTCCCCCTGAGCTCTGCAATTATCGTGATAATTATTGTCAGCAGAGGTCTGATTGAGCTGGCTCGGGCAAAGTAGAAACAGGGTACTTGCCAATCAATAGCCTCCGCAGCATGGCAATTTTGGTTAGGCGCGCAAATTAATAAAGGGGGGCGAGGGCAGATTTATTTTTCTCGCGGCTTCGCCGCTCAGTAGTACATGCTACGCAGTTGGCCAGTCAAAGCCTTTAGTAAACACTGCTCCTTACTGAAGGGGTTGTGTCAAAATAACCCCCTCCTACATCACTGGTTTTGCCCCCCTCTCTCCCTAGGCCTGGGCCACCCATACACTGTTAGGACAGTCCCTAGGCTATCCTCCTGTGCCGACCAAGACGCCAAGCTCTCTCAATTTTTGGAGACCGCACTCGCCTGGAGCCGGGCTGCGCCCGGCGTCAGGCGAAAACATAGTGGCCACGTTTTAACGAATTCAGACAGATATATATGCTGCAAATCAGGCCTAAGAATTTACATCAGTTCTCTGCCTCCACTTTTGTATTTTAAAAAACTAATTATACTCAGAAATAGAGAGATAACAATTTAAATTGTTCAAGGTTTAAATATGTCCTCCCACAACTGAAGCGCTGTTTCTGCGTCCAGTCCTTTTGATCCAATACCGGCCTCGAAGTGTTTAAATCCCGGTGGAGATTTCTTCCTGAGCTCTTCCAGAATCAAGTTCGCTTGAATTGCTGTTCCAGTTTTTTCTTCAGCTCCATCATCTTGCTGATAAGAGAGATTAAGAGAGATTTCCTCTTTTTCAATGATGGCATACTGGTTGGTGTTGTAACAAGGTAACCTTCGTCCAAGTCCACTGGACAGTTCTGTGCAAACGTATACTTCTTCAGGACAAGGAATTGAAAACATGTCTCTGCTCCAATAATTACTTTCTTTTCGTTTGAAAATATTCTTCACACGACTCCACATGTTATTGACCATGATGAGTTGTTTTTGCTCCGTGATCGAATTGCAGCAAATGAAAAATAACTTCAGTTTGAAAGACGCCGCTTTGTATTTCCCAGGTAAATTGGGTGGGTCCTCAAATCAAACAGTGATCTCATAAGCGTGATTTCATGCGCGTGAGCTGGGCTTACACGAGAGTTTGTCCGGAGCAAAACACATATCACCGCACCAATAGTTTTTTTGTTTGTTTGTTTGAAAATATTCTTCACACGACTCCACATCTTATTGGTTATGATGAGTTGTTTTTGCTCCTCGATCGAATTGCAGCAAATGAAAAATAACTTCAGTTTAAAAGACGCCGCGTGGTATTGGGTGTGTCCTCAAACCAAGTACGTGATTTCATGCACGCATGAAAAAATGCATTGGCCGCTTTCGTGCAAGGCAATGAATATTTCAGAGTTAAACCGTTTTGAATGCCTTGTAGACGTAGCTTCAAATGCAATCAAGGCTTAAATTTACCCGTCCTCAATAAGTGCAACCCTTCCTGCCATGTTAAAATTTTTATTATATTTATGTTGTTCTTGACATGCCTTGTTGTTGTTGTTCTTATTCTGATCAACATATTTTACATATGAATGGCTGGTATAGTTTTTATCAAAATAAAGTTAATTTTAGAATAGCCTCGCCTCCACTGAGGAGGCTCAAGTCCAAATCACTAAATTCCGGTATTTAGAGATGTCAAATTAGCTGTTTCTAGCTGTTCCTTTACCAAAGTTAAATAATGGAGTGATGGCAGAATCGAAAGTTGGCGGCCCGATTAGGCCATTTTACAGTTATGGATGGTTTTTATACAAACCTTCCTGCTTTACTATGTAAATCATGTTATTTTTATGCTAACTAGTATTTTTCAAAGGCAATTTCCATAACAAAGCAGAGGAGGTTTGTATCAAAACAAGGTCAAACTCAGCCTCACATTCAGGGCTAGGGTACTAAGTCAGAAGTTGGATTGACATTTCGGTTTATTTGAAGGGGTCGTTTCCGTGTGATAAAAACTGAAACATTTATTGCACTGAATCGGTTTTTTGACTAAGCTATGAGCTGGGGTTGATATACTTTTTCAACATTCATCTCAAATCCGGTGTTAAATGCTTGTACGATTTCGTCGTTTTCAGTGGCGTAACAAAGGTAGGAACGCCCCTTATAATAAGACCACATTGTGGGTGGATAGGGCCGAGAAAGAGAGCGGTCCTTCCTCTTTATCTTAAGTTCTGGATGAGCGCCACCCCTCCCCCATCTTCACCTCAAGATTTGGAACCGCCACTATTGAAAGTCAGGTGAAAATGGGTTTTCTAAAAAGGAGACCTGCCTCAGTTCTACTACAATAGAGGTCAAAAGAACTTGGGAAACAGGCGTTCCAAATACTTACGTGCGACTTTGCTCCTAATGACAATTTTTGCTTGGCTTTGGCCAGATCATCACTTCATCCCCTCTCTTCGCCTTCCCAGCAATGTTTCCCCCAAGGAAGGACTCATTTCTAACCATTCTGCTCCAAATTCAACATTTTTGGAGGTGGGAGGGGGTACTGAGGTCGCCCGTTTTACTGATAATTATCACTCAGCGGCTCGAATTGCCGGCATTTGCCTTTTCTTTCCCGTTATCCTCTGTATCTGCTACAGGTCGTCATAAGGTTCAACAGCTTTTGCTTAATACGGGGTGCATGAAGTATCCGATGGGGCGAAGGAACGAGAAGTGCTTAAAAAATTTTCGCATTTGCAAGTGCAAAAAATTTCAAGAGACTTACAAACTTTCGTTTAAAATGCATTAACCGTACGTTTTTTCCATGACATTCTAAGTCTTATCTCTTGTACCAAGTACAAGGTGATGTCTGCTGTTGGTATTTAGGAAATAGAAGAAACGACAAAAGCACCTGACAGCAATAACTTATTTATTTATTTTATTTTATTTCACATATCTCTTACAGGCTTTGAGTTGCACCACTGATCACTCTCCTTAAGGGGTTCATACAATGAACCCATCATCTCGGAGACTCCATCTCTAGTACACATAATTAAATGTTATTTATTTATAAATCATTAATTTCCCCTTAAAAAAGCTCTCACCCATTCAGAGTAGAGTGGAGTTTCCAACAGTGGAGAATTAGATCAATTGTCCGACGAAAGAACTTTGCGGGTAGTGAGGATCCAGGTGACTCTATCGCGAAGTTCAACCGCCATATGAATTGTGCGGACGTTTGTGAACACAATGAATTACGCTGCAAAAGAATCTAAAAATAGAATGAAAGCCTAACACGCTCTGACACTCCCTCAACTCCCCCCCGCCCCTACTCCCGATGGACACTCCAATGAGATGGGCTCGTGTTCTTAAACATCACTTGAACGGCGTTCAACTGTAAATGTAGAACTTTTGTCTCCTTCGGGCATATTTTCCAGTGGTACGTGGTGAGTGATCTTTCTGTTTGGATTCCTTTGGACAAACTCCTTCCTTCGTCATTTGAAAAAAATCTTAAAAGAAAGAAATAATACATGTTTTTAAAAGGAGCTGGGTCACAAACTTCATAAAATTTCAAACATAAAAATTTCAGCTGAAAACATTAAAAGTATAAATAACACAAGGAATACAAAAGGAGGCAGGGATGGACAACATTGAAGAAGATGATAACGAACTGAAAATTGTGGTTTTTGAAAACTTGTTAGCCTTAGTTTATTTTTGTTGTCTGCAATAACGTTTGATTAAATTCTTGGGAGACATATTCAGTTTGACATGAAGCTGTGATTTTGTAAGTTTGCCGGTAATTCCTTTCGTCGCTTATGTTAGGTTCCATTCCCAATAAGGACGTGTAATTGGCAATACTGTCAGAAGAACCCCGCTAACTCGAACTCAGAAGGGAAACGAAAAACACAGTAGCGGATCCAGGGGAGGGGCCCTCCCCTTATTTTTAGACCAAACTGAGGCTCGAAGGACCCAAAAAACAAAACCGGACCTTCCCCCTCCCCCTTATCTCAGGGTCTGGATGACCGCCCCCCTCCTTTGCGGAAGGTCTGGACCCGCCACTGAAACAGCTCGAGTTAGCAGGGGTTACGTTCGAGTTAGTGGGGTCGATTGAATCTTCAATTTGCGGCTTGTTAATATTGATAGTTTACTAACATTTCAGCACTTAAATATACAGCAGAGTGCAAATCAAATTTATCTGATCAGAAATTGTAACACGATTACGCATTTTTATGATTATACAGGGAAATGACTGTTAAATACATGTACGTGATCTATTTGTTGCACTGTTTAGCTGTTTAGTTTTAGGGGTTTTTGCACGACAAGAAAAGCTAACGGGTTGGCATTCATCATGAGTTGTAAGGACTAGGTAAATTTTGAAAGTTCGAGTAAAAGTGACTGAAAAGCAGGGTCAAATTCAAGGGAAATTGGACTTAGTTCGAGTTAGTGCGGAGTTGGAGTTACCGGGGTCCTACGGTATTGGCAAAATGAACTAGACAACCGTGACAGAGCCCCTTTAATGTCTTGCTTTTTTATCCTTGAAGTTCCTCTTTTAATTTTCATTTACTAAAGCACTATTTATGCAGGTATGTTGTCAAAGAAATCAAAGCAGAGTAAGCCCGGTAACTTCCGTGCTAGAAGTGGACTTTTTTGCAATCTTGGGTTTTGGATTTGCCCAAAATTTCGGAAAAATCGTCTCTCTGCGAGTAAACGCACTTAACAGTTCAAATTTGGTAGCTTCAAGGCGTTTTAAAATTGAAAACGATTCACATCCAGTTTACGTGCGTCACTCAAATACGCTTTTTGCCCAAGTTACTGTTGGTCTCAGTCTCACTTCTGACATGTGGCAATTCTTAAAAGCGATTTAAATCCAGGCCCACCATGAATCCACAAGAAAGAGTCTTATCCCGCCCTTAAATAAGCAACCATCAGTACTCAAATAATTGCTCTAAGTACAAACAGGCTAGCTATTTTCTAGCCATTTTTATGTGTTACTCTTCGTAGATCCTAAACTTTTCAAATTCAATGCTACGAGCAACACAAATATACCGGATATGTTGCAGCATTCTGGCCGGGCGATGAAACACGTGTCTCACGTAAGGTTGTAAAAGTAACAGACTAGCTGAGAGAAACGCTAAGATGGATTGACTAATGATGTTTCTACTGCGAGGTCAATTTCTACTGCTACTAAAAATGAGATAACCCGTGAATCTCTTGGCCTGAATCTCCCAACTAGTATTCGACCCATATAAGGGAAACCGTATTCCGGAATCCGGGACATTTTTGCTTGTGGGATCCGGAATCCAGAAAATTTTTGCCGCAGCATCCGGAATCCTGGGCTTTGGAATCCAGAATACAGTTCAAAGAATTCGGAATCCCACTAATGCTTGGAATCCGGAATCTAAGTTCCACTGACAAAGAATCCGGAATCCAGGACCTAAAATCCGGAATCCACGGCGTGGAATCCAGAATCCAAGACTGTTTTGAATTCCCTCGCGTGGCGCGTTAGTATAATCAAAGAAAAAAATTGATTTGTTTTTATTTACTCACCATCGAAAGTAATTTTTCTGTTAAACTGGTGCTTCTGGTCCTGTAGCATTTCACTGATGTCTTCCTCGGGAATTTTTTCCTCCAGAATTTGGAAGATGCTCCGTAGTTCAGTGGACATAATGTAACCTCGATCATCGCGATCAAATATCCTGAACGCTTCCAATGCCTCGTCTTCGTTAAAGGAAAACTGGTTCTTCGCCACCATTAGTTTAACAAATTCCCCGAAATCCATCTGCCCATTACCTGAGACAAATCGGACAACCCTTGGCATTAAATAAGGGCTTAGTAATTTGGCCATGTAATTCTACATAGAAAATTATAGGTTTCCATACCACAGACGTTTGAACTTGTAATTAAGCGAAAAGGCGGGTTATTAAATTGCCAATAACTTGGCAAGGAACAAAAATCAGTAATAGACCCCTGAATGCCTTGTCTCCGTAGATTAGGTTCGTGCGCTCCGGAACGCAGAGATCGTATTGGCGTTCCGGAACGCACGAACCTAATCTAGGGAGACAAGGCACCCAGGAGTCCATTATTGACTTTTGTTCCCAACTAAGTTATTACTGGCAATTTAATAACCCTCAGCGGCCTCATCATGCCTAAACAGTTAATAGAGGAGAATGGTTATGAAAGCCAGCAAAAACCAAAGAAAAAAACAATGGCGATGCAGTTTATGTTGGGAATTCCTTGACCGAGCATAATCTTTTGTCTTAGGTTCACACATCGTGACTGCATTTTTTAATGGGTAGTTTTTATAGGTCAGTTTATTTGAAATGTTAGGAATACTATAGGTCAGTACATGGTGCACGGTGCAAGGTCAAGTCCAAAAATACCTACAACATAAAGCTACAAAAAACCTACAACATAAACATCTCATTGATTTCCTAACCAATGCACTTTATATTATTTTAAAAAACTTGGGCTCAAACTATATTGTGATTGAATAGTGAGGTACTTTCCCCAAGCTCTTAACAGAGACCTCCTTTAGGCTAAGTTCAAACTATAGAGCGTTTTCACGTGACGTTAAGTCCACCATATTGGTGTTCCAAAACAATGAAACGGCGGCCATGTTGGTGTTCCAAACCAACAGAAAAGTATTCTTTTGTTCCAATAAATTAGCATAGCTGCTTAACACGTGAGTGAAAACGCTGTAGACCGGAGAGTTCTTGCGCTGACACGAAAATCATACCGGATAGGGTTCGGACCGTCCCCGAGCGAGGACTGGAACCCACTGTGACGGCAGTAAATACTGATAACAATAAATACTAATCAAAAGTGAGTATCGGGGTTAGTTTACCAAACCACTGTCAACCACTCCGATACGATGTTCGATGTGAGTGAATGCCTTGCTACAGTCATGTGCCGTTGTCGTTCGTACTAGCTATTCATATATTCTATAGCTATTCATGTCGGGACAAAAAGCTATCCGGACAGTGTCGACATAGCATTTCACAACGGAGATTCTGCTTTACTTGCCATCAATGTCCACGCTGTTGATCATCATTTGTAAGTCCTCCTCGCGCGGGTTCTCGCCCAGGGAGCGCATGACATTCCCCAACTCCTTTGTGGTAATAAAGCCACTGCAGTCCTTATCAAAATGAAGAAAAGCTTCCCTGTATTCTAAGGATATGAAAAAATAAAACAGTGACCCATCACTGTCATTAACGGTAGTATCGCTGAAGACTCGTACCCAGTCGCTATTTATGTGTATTTGGGTGGGAGGAATGAGAGAAGATTATGGTTAGGGTAAGGCGCGTTGGGTGTCATGTCGTCCCTTCCCATGAGTCCCCGCGCGCCTCAACCTGACCCTAATCTTCTCTCACCCCAGGCATATAAATAGCGATTGGGTACGATTGTGGTTTCGATGATTTCTTGAGTCATTCAGCAAACAATATCCGGCCAAATTTACAGCATCGGCCTTGACATCATGGTATATTACTTTACCTGGACTAAACAACAGCTTTCTATAAAGAGACTCAAGTTTAAAACAGCGTCACGCGTCTTTGTAAGTATTCTTTGTCCGATCTATCTTTGAAAGCCATTCTATCGTTTAATCACATTTCTGTGGTTTTGCCGACAGGATTGCGTTTGATCTTTGTACATCTGTTTCTTTCTGTGGGTCTGGGTATATAGGGAGAATTGCAGGAGAAACATTGTTTCTACTTTTGTTGAACATAGGCCCAATCGTTGGTTGAGGAATCTCGAATCCACGTTCCCCACATTTGAATCTCTCATGGCAGGGCACGAAAACCGAGGAGAAATGTGTGGAAAACATGTGCGGGGTGCCCAACGGTGTTGGCCAATGTTGTCCCTACAATGTTCCCTGATTAAACAAGCCCTTCAGTCAAAAGATTAAAAATTGTGTCCTGTCTAGTTTCACTTGCCTTGGATCTGATCTTGGGTCAGCTTCTCCTGATAAAGAAATGTTAAATTTAGCATTACAAAAGCAAACGTCTCTGTGTAAATTCTGTCACTGTTGTTGCGCCCCTATTAAACGTCATTGCATGTGTTATATTTTCTCTATCAACAAACATTTGTAGCGGTACTCTAGTATGAGTCAAGTGTAAACGCGATCAGTGCCTGTTCGTTTTGTATCTATTTTAGTTTTGGTTTACTACAGTGCGTTAAAAAGCTTTGATTCTCTGTCTCTCGATCCGCCTATTAAAAAGTAAATAAAAAATGATTGTTTTACCTCATTGTACAATTCTTTATTTTCCAAAAGCCTTCAATTTGTAAGAATGTTGGAGCTTTTTGTTAAATAGCAACACGCTTGTTTATTTTTGCATTTTAGCAAGTAAGCTCTGAACAGAAGAAACGAAGACAATTGTACAATGAACTCAAATATTTTCTAAAAAGTCAGAATGTTTAAATAATTAATAATAGTGAACTGTTTTTCTATAATCTTTAACTGAGGATCGATGGAAATTTTTTTTGCATTCTTTAAAATTTTGCCATCATTTACTGAAGTCTAAACAACCCAGAAAAAGTTTGCCATCATCATCATTTTTTGGCGTCATCTCCTCGGCCCATATTCCTTTAATCTATAAGGTTATACTCTTACAGTATTGCATTATCAATGGCATCCAAATTTTGTACAATGATAATGTGTACAGTGTATTGTGTACATGCGAGAATTTGTTAACGGTTCTTATAGGCAACAGGTACAAATATAAAAAATAATGGAATATGCTTCACATACCATTATTCCACCCTTGAGTCAGTTTCCAAAGATCAGAAGGAAATAGATGTAAGGACAAAGATTCCGATGTCGACAGACTGGGTATAAAAAACGCATTATTTTATATTATCACCAGAGGATTTGAGGTTTTGATGGAATTCTGTGGTTTTTCTTTCCGTGATTTTGATATGCTGATTTTTAATTCGAAGCCACCTGTTTTCTTAGTAGAAAAATGAAAGAACCTGGTATAAACAAGCTGACTCGCTTTCTTTACACGAAGAAAGCTAAAAAAAGTGAAAGGAGTTTAAAACAATTTTAAAATGCATGAGGGCTTGCTAAAATCGCTCATGTCCTCTCGGAGGAAAAAAAAAATAAAGTTACGGAATATTTAACATTATTAGTTGACCAATTAGTGAAACACGGTCAATTAAAATGGAAACTGCCAGAAAATGCGGGTTTTTAAATGAATGTCAAGTTTAGACGCTAATTTAAATGGCGTTACTGATTCTGAGGCTGAAATGAGAGAAAATACTTGGCAAGTTCTTTAGGTGGTACTAATTTCAGTTCCGCATTGCTTGAACAGAGTTATACATTCGTATGTCCGCTTATAAAATCAGTGAAAGTCACAGTCAGAAGGGTTCCCAAATTTAGTGTTGATGTTTAGCTTAAGATCAGTCCAGCTGATCGAGAGACACAATAAGCTGACGACAGCCAATCAGATCTGTACTTCATTAACTGTCACAATTTCAATAACTAACAAAAATGCTTACTGAGGATGATTATGATTGGTTACGTCTAAAACCATGCTAGGCCTATCAAAAATAGCTGACCCAAACCAAACAATTCTGCTGTACTTGCATTTTTCCAAACTAGATTGTTGCAGAAACTTCTTATCAAAATTGAACAGAGCAATGACATCTCTTCCTTAACTTTCCACTCGAGGAACATCGACAATTCTTATCGACTTAAAACTGTTAAGAATTCGTTAATACCAGTTCGATAAATAGGGGAAGGGAATTCAATAATTATCGAAAGCTGTTGTTGCTGTTCGCATTTTGACAACGAGATTAAGGCATCAAACCGATTCAAGACAAGAAGGACTATTTAGCTAGAAGAGCTGTTTGCATTCTACATGAAAGATGTTGCAAGAATAATAAAAGTGGCGAGGATATTGGCAACCTCCCTCGTCCCCAGGAAAAGCGCTTTGGATAAGGTAGGGAAGTCTTGGGAGACTGGAGCAAGTCATCTTCGACTGCCACAAAACCAATCCTGTGTAGCCCTTATTGCAGGTGAAGTTTGAGACGGACTCAAAGGCCAAGGCCATATAAGTATTATAAAACACAGTAGAATAATTCTCATTTTACTCTTGTTTATTCGTTTATACAGATATTTACATTAAATTACTTACCGTAGACTTAGGGTATTGTACATCTTTACAATGGATTATTCATTAGTCTAACTTAATCCGCTGTTATTTAGACCCTGTTTACATGGAGCGGGGGACCTCGGTCTAGTGGGGTAGGTTTCTTTTGTTTTGTGTCCCCCAGAGCGTGAAAACAAAAGAAACCAACCCCACTAGACCGGGGTCCCCCACTCCATGTAAACAGGCCCTTACTCTTTCTGTTTAGAAGAGATTTTTAGATTTTAAAACGAAAACGACAACGACGGGACGAGATTTTCTCAACACTCAGTAGTGCGTGCACGTGAGCCAGCGTTATAACAGGTTTTAGCGTGAATGTCGCAGTCGGAAACAAGTTCTCAAATGTGAAAAGTTTTATCATTTTGCAATCGGGAGAACACTTAGAACTATTTTCAATCTGAAGATAACCGTGCTAACGTTTCTGGTAAAAAATAAGTACAATGAAGTTTTCCGGGGTTTATATTTTTTGAGAAATAGCGAAAAAACTGTAAGTTGAATCTCCTCGTCGTAGTTTGTCCTTCTCCTGGAATCTAAAGGTCTCTAATTTACGTATATATGTGGTTTTAATGGCAGCTGAATTTGTTTTAAATTTTCTTCCATAATAATATAGTGATCAAAGACAGTGAAAATATTTACGAGGTTATTTAAACGAAACATTTGCAGCTGCACAAGCCCTATGAAAATAGCTACCAATGCTACTTTTTTCGGGCAAAATTTTTGAATTATCTGCATTTCTTTTTTCTGTTATTTCATAATTCATAATATACTTAAGTGTGTCTAGTTTAGTCTAGAGACCTAAGAGGATAAGTAATCGATAGATTCAACTCAGCTAAATCGAAGGGATCGAAATTTAACAAAGTCATCACTTTATTTAACTTAAGTTGGAGTCATTTACTGAGAGTGCCCGTAAGCATGCCACATGGTTTGGTAAAGGAAGAAGGCTCCTTATTATCAGTCGTAAGCTCGAATTGGTCATTGTTTAACAATCAACAAACCTGAGGCCGACAATGCGCTCATTTTTTACCTCCTCCTCTCTATCATTGCTTCAATTTAAAGCTACTTAAGGCTATCGGAAAGGAAAGAAGTCAAAAGAAGGGGCCTCTTGCAGAGAGGGCCGCCCAAAAACCCAAGCAAGAGTGAGTGAACAGTAACAACCTTTGGCCCCTAATGATGTGAGGTGAACGTTGCACTCCAGATCGGCTACTAAGCAAGCTCATTAGTTAATCAAGTGACGCATAAGTCCACTGATGATTTATCAGGTGGTGACTACTGTCTGCTTTGCTTACTGACCTCTCATGAAAAAATCATATACAGATTCAATGTGGACCACTCCATTCTCTTCCAGGAGCTGCCATCCTTGTGGTCAGCGCCACGAATCGAGAGCCTTGCTGAGACTCCCTTTAGTAATATAAGGTAACCGTTGTTGTCTCGATTTCTGAGGCTGTGCAAAATATCGGAAGTCCGTGAATTGCGCACTTCATGCCTCGTCTCCATCCAGAGCTTTCAATTCTCGCAACAAGGATCACAGCTCTGGAGACGGGAGTACTACCACTCTAAAGCCACAGCCAAATATTTTCAGCACTTTATATTAGCTTGTCGATTATGGTTCTTATGGACGGTAAATTTGACCGTAGAAGGATTACGATCTCTTCAAACTGTTTGTTTTCCACTAACTCTTACGGAGATGTGTCTCTTCTTGATCCGCCCTAAAATTAAAAGAAAAAACTCCTTAAAGTGGACGATTTGCCTCCAACAAAACGCAAGTTGAGGCAAGTATTTATCAAGCATGATTCTCTCTAACCAGTAATTTGGAACATTTAAAAGGGCTATATGTCACGAGGTTATCGCTGTTTTAGGTCAATTCTGTTCTGAAGTCATTACGTAGTGCCTTTACCCATACACACATGCACCAGTAGAGGTATGAAGAATATATCAAACAAATTTCACAAGGGAGCACTAACCATAATAATATTTTGAGTGATTTTTGGAGTCATAGCATTAAAACTTGAAGAAGTTGAAGTTTTAATCCACATCCATCCGTTGCAACAGACGACAGGAAACAGTTTCAGTGCTTAAATATGGTCTCAAACGTTAAAAGTGGACCGTTAGGAGGAAGCATTAACCATAATGATTTTTTAGGTGATATTTGAAAAAGTTGGCCCAACTATCCATGTCCATCCTTGCCATCTGTTGCAACAGACAACTGGACAAATTTTCAATGCCTAAAGGCTGGTTTTCACTAGCGAAAGAGTCGGAGGAAGCGTAGCGCTTATGAGCTGGTGACGTTAACCAATCACAAAGCCTGGGAACCTGCATTGTAATTGGTTTATCCTTCCGCCTCTGCTTCCGACTCCGACAATCTGGTTTTCACTAGATCGTAAGCGGAACGTAAGCGACGGAGTCGGAAGAGATGGAAACGTTCTGATTCTTCTGACTCCGATTCCATCGTGCTTATGACTCCGCTTACGACTCCGATTTTTTTTTTTCACAAGGTCATAAGCGCTCTTATGATTCCGCTTACGACTCTGACTCCGACTCCGTCGCTAGTGAAAACCAGCCTTAAATATAGTCTTAAACAGTAAACCGGACCGTTGTTTTTGGAGTTCAATTGACTGGAAAATCGTTTTACTTTTTTGAAAAGATAACATGCACAAATAGCGTGACGTATCCCCTTTAAACTAAGATATAAGAAAATGAAATGAAGTTCCCTTACGCAGCCATAGAGAAAGTTTTCTTACTCTTTTTCCTGCTGTTCGTGGAATAACACTTAAAAGGTGAAACGGTGCAAAACATCCAGCCTTTAGGAATGAACACACGTTTTCTCCCCTGGCTGGTCTTGAGGTTTATTGTGCGTCCCTCTTTGATTTTCTTGGCTTCATCTGGTAAAGACACAGTCAAACCATCCCTTCTACCTTCATTAGGTGTGGTCTTGTGTGTCAAAGCTTAAGAAGAATAAGAGTAGCCATTTTTATCCAAGAAATTTGAATTAAGTTGATTCGGGAAGGGTAATCTGTGTAATCAAGACGCTTTCACGGACGATTTTTGTTTATATTTGTTTGTTTTTGTTTGTTTGTGTATCATTCACGGCTCCCCCTTGTTGTTGTTATCTCTCTCCAGTGTCTCGTAGTTTCATTTCTTAGTCTCAGTTGATGAAGAAACTGGAGAAGTCGGCTGTAGTTTTATCGGGATTAACAAAAAAATGTCACCCGGCCTTGTTTGGGATGGAAGATGATACATTTGGAGTGGGTCCGTTGAAATTATTTCTACTCTATTGCAATCGAACTCGATAATCACACGAAAAAAAAAGAAACATTCTAATGTATGTTCTAATATGCACTGTGAAGGGTCTATGCTATCTATTCTATGACAGCCTTGTTAGGGTTATGACTTCACACGTTTTTCACCCTTCCTGAGCAACTTCCTTAATTCTACAATCATGTAAAACGTTCATCGTAAAAGTGATGGCGCCGTTCACACGGGCGAAGTTCCCCCAAAAGATGGTTGAGTTAAACCCAGGGTTAATTTAAAAAGTAAACAAAGTATTCCTGACTAGGAACATGTAACTGGAGATTATAAATATTACTAGGCCTTTTTCTCTGAAGTTATGATTAGACCAAATGATATTGTAAACAATCTACAGGGAGGCTAGTATAATCCTGAATTAGTCCTGGGGGACGGACCCTCATTACGTCGCTCAATTGCAAGTAACGCGGTCCAAATGGAGTGAATGTAAATTTGAAAAAGTTACTCTCTGATATATTTATGTTGTGGCTCAATTTTATCCTTGGTTTAATTTGTATTTTCCAGTTTGTTTTAAATTCATCACCATACCAAAAACAAAGGAAAATAAATTTCAAACCAAGGATAAAAATTCACTGAAAATTGAACCACAACATTTACGTAACGATAAAACTCTTTTTTTTTTCTACGCGACTATATTGCATACCTTGATTAGTGTGCTCCTCCACTAGATTGAGAACTAAAAAAGGATAAATGCTTGTCAAAATTTTCTTCATTTTTTTAATGTATAACAAAAATAACTTTTCATGTTAATCCGTTGTAAATAAGTCACGTGACTTACCTTCAACAAAAATATTGCTTCCTGCGACTCTAGCTTATAAGAATAAGTTCTTTAAAAGTAGTTTTTCTTGGCCGAACTTTCAGTTTTCTTTTCTCTATTTTTACACTCAGGAAACTTGTTGAGAAAAAAAGATGAGCTAAACTGTTTCTAAAGACCATCAGTTAACGTACCTTTCTCTATATTTGTTCGTTTTCTGCTCTCTGCACAAGAAGAAAGTTTAAACTGTGATCAATGGATGATAATTTTAAGGGACATATATAAAGGCTAGAAAAACTGTTAGACCGACCGGTTTTGAAGTGCAACAGTTGTGATATATAACCACAGCTAAGACTGATAGCTAAGAATGCGACAGGTTTTACTCATGCGTGATCTAGTAAGCGCCGGTTTAGAGGCTAAAATCAAGAAGCCTTCTAAGGTAAGATATGTGATCCGAAGTGTTGCCCCTTACAAACATTCTGATGGATTGACGGTCTGACGAACCGAATGACAGACAGATAAACAAATGGCTGGCTACAGTACTGAGTACCGGACGAAGTAAGTGCTTGGTTGATTGTTCAGCTGGCTGAGTTCATGGCGCACAATAGTATCAAAGTATGTAACATTGGCAAAGAAAGTATTAATATAAGTGTTGTTCACAAGGTACTGACCGTGGTAAGCAGTCTCCCTTTCTATGGACCTCAGAGCTGTTGAAAAACGTAATTGCTCCATCAGTAAGTATCAATTTACATCAGCGTCATCATCATTCGGCCCTTTCGGTCGGGTTGCTCCAAACAATGATCTTATTCCATGCATTCTCAATCTGTTAAACATCACATTCGCAAGATCCTCACAGGAAAATCCGTCATCTGCTCGAGCGACGAATACTATGAACCGTCGATATTTTGGGTACGTCGTAGTAAGTAATAATGAAGCAAGAGTTCTAAGAATAATTCTCAAAATCTTCGTTTTCTATCCTTTTTCCTTTTTTTTTTCTATTCAAAAACAACAAATAGTTAACTTCCAAGCTTTTACACAAACTACGACTTGGCTGGTTCCACGCCCTGTAGAATAACGTGATCAGGGGCTTAGGTTTAAAAAGAGGTTCTTACCAGATTCAATGTCTCTTATCTTTCGATCATCTTGTTCCTCGTCCTCAACAGAACGTAGAGCTGTTTGACCAATAAGACATAGAACATTTTATCATTGAAATGACACAACCCCACATCTTTTGTATGTCAGTCTGTCTCGTGTCAGTCAGCCACACTTTAAAACAATAAGGTCGAGATAGAGCAAAAGTAAATCTTAACCAGAAATCGTGATTTTTGGTGTGGTCCCCTATTTTCCTTTACTAGGGCTAAGGCTAGTGGGGTAGTGGGTTACTTGTAGTACTTGAATTTTCCCTCCAGAGTGGAAATTCTCTGTTCCACACTAAAATAGACTTCAGAAGACTTTGAAAGCAAGCCAAATTGTGGATAGAAGGTCTTTGTCAGTACCTTATTAAGTGCCTTTCATGCAATTTGAGGAAACTCCCATGGATTTCCGAAGTATACCGAAGATCTCTCGGCAAACGATATACAAAGAGATTGCAAAAAGTCGTCCTTGACTTTCAAATACTATAGTCACCGACCGATTGTCAAGGTTTCCAGAATCGAAATTTCGACCTTAACTATAGGCCAACGTTTTTAATCTCTGATCTAGGTTCGGCTATAACTTAAAGATAACCATGCCCAGTGAGTAATGAAAGAGACTGGCTACATGTTTAGTATACCTTTTTTTAAAGACTCCATTGCTTTCTCTTGATGATCCATGGGTTTTTGGGCAAGATCTACGTTGTCATCGATTTCTAAAAATGCTGTTAACAAAAACAATACCTAAATAATAGAATAATTTCTTTATGACCGTCCACATACGTAAGGTGTCTGACAGTGTTACTTCATAAGTAAAAAAAAAACATAATTTATTTACCATCGGCAGTATTTCTATAGCATAAAAGCTAACAGAACCGAGCAAACAACGGAAATAAATATTCCAAATAAAACAAGACTAAGTAGCCATACATAAGCGCTTCCGACGAGTTGAACTTGGAACTACCAACAAACAAATTTAGCTTGAGGTCAGGGCTTGGAGTATAGGGACCTCGGGATTGCAATTGCAACGCTCTAACAGATCAGCTACAGAAAAGAAGCGATTCCTAAGACTTGTTTTGCGCTGCGATTGCTAGCACTGCGCATAACATTGACAACTAGCCTTTTCTTTCGGCAATTGCATAAGTTATGTCTTTAACTGCTATGATAGCTCGTCTTTGCCTTTATTTAAAGGCCGTTTTTCGTTTGCTGAAGGCGAATTGCACGTTAACGTCATTTGACTCCCAGAATCCTTTAGGGTTTTGCGGCTTTCTTGTGGAAATGAAGGGGCTTTTATTTATAAGACATTCTATCCTCACGTGGATCTCCAATTTTTTAATATGAAAGGAAGAAAAACGAAATTGATTCTGTTAGCATTGCTAAAAGAAGGCCATCGTGCAAATGACCAAGTATTCTATGATAAGAGCTGCCTGATTCGGCTGACCAAGGGAGAGTGATGGCGCCTAGTTTTAACCACGAGTGACGTAAATATTACTCTTTCGAGAAACTATTACATTTCAGAGACACATCATTTTTAAATTATGTACGATGTTTTCTAAAGTTATAAAATTTTTCTTAACTTCAACTTTAACTTAACTTTATCACATATCACACACTAGGGAAAATACATGAGAACAACCGAAGCCGGGGGCTTAAATGGCCTAAGGTCAGCAAAAAAAACCTGTAAAATTAACCGAAGAATGTAAATTTCAAGTGTCTTCAATTGATATCTTGATAATTGACAGTTTACCTTTCCTTAATCTTTCTACTTCCATGCTAGTTCCTTCAAGACTTAGTTTTCTTCCATCTGTCGTACTTCCCCCTGTTAAGCTATCTGAGAGGAAACAAAAATCAATGCAAACAGCTAGTAATGAGTCAGGAGGAAAAGATAAATCACCCTCAAGTGATTGCCCGCCAATCACTAACATTATCAATATCCTTAATTTTAGCCTGCGTAGCAAGCGTTCTGTACGATTTCGGTTATTCTTTGCTCCGAAACCACACCGAAACGCTTGCTACGCAGACTACCTTAATTTTGGAGCGAAAGTTTAGCGTTTGTTTATAATTTCACATTCATTCATGTGAAACTACTTAGTTGCTATGGTAACGTTCGGTATGCCTCTGGTCCCGTTTACACGGGTTCGGACAAATTTTCGAACAAACGAATTTTTTACCTGCGCAACCCGTTTACACGGAACCGTCCAAATACTGTTACAGATTGCAATACTGTTTGCCGTTCAACAAAAGTTGCACGGTTCAGCTGGTTCCGTGCAAACGAAAGGCGGATCCGTTCAAGTTTTTTTCCCAGAAAATTTGTCTAGACCCGTGTAAACGGGACCGTCTTAGTGCCAAGATGGCGTCCAGGTTTTACAAAAATTATGAATGAAGATGCCAGGGCATCAAAAGACGCATTAGAAACATAAACTCATGAAAGAGCGCATCTCCTAAAGACTCGGGAAATTATGAGAATTTTGACAAAACACGCGTGAAATTATTCCGTCATCTCACTCGTCACCATTTGATTACACACACTAATCAAATTCTTGCCTTCCCATTTCAAAAGAATTTTTAAAATACATTCAGAAATGATAAAAAGACTGTCAAGGAGCAAAATATGTAAGATCTTTCAAAATTAAGCAAACGCAGAAAGATGCTCTCACTAAAAAGATAATCGCTCTTTAATGTCGTATGTCTCTCTGGTGGCAAGATATAGTTCACTTAAATTGGTCAAGCCGACAACTCCCTTTTCGGTCACTGGTACCGGTTTCTGTGAAACAAATCGTGAAATTTAGAGATAACAATAGCAAAGGACGAGCAAAAATTTTAGAATCAAATTATATCTCAAAATATTGTAAGATTACAGGTTAAGAGTCAAAGCAAGTGCTTTAAGATATCTTCTCAGCCTAAGATATTTTATCAAAAATTAAACTGAAAGTAACAACGACAGAACGCGTAAGGTGTTTGTCACGGAGTGTAAAAAGGTTAATTGTCAATAATTTTATGTTTAGAAAATGTTTTTTAAAGTAACTAAATATTTTTAAAATTACTGATTAGATGGAATAAAATATGTATTGTGTCTGTTGATACTGTGGTCTTTGGATCTACAAGTGAATGAACGTGAAAGAAATAACATATTCAAGAAACTATATGCGTCTTTCAAGAATGGAGACCTAACAAATATGAATTGACTGTATTTGCATACCATTTATCTCCTTATCTGGGAGAAGATCCCTTTGATATACTGGTCAGGGCTTTCTTTTAAAATGAACTATGTGTTTGAGTGATTAGATTTATCTGTTGACGCGTTATAGAGAATATTTTAGAATATTTTACTTGATTAGAGTTACGTAAATTCATCAAATAAAAAAAAAACAACACACCTCTTTTCACCGTGATTTTAAAGTTGAACGCCACTTGCACGCATAGTAGTAAAACGGGGATTAATTTTCTTATTCCAAGTTTTAACTGCATCATTCCCCCGCTAGGGGATCGTTTTCGTTTTTAGACGGAAAACTAAACGTAAATGTGGTCGTTT
This sequence comes from Porites lutea, assembly GCF_958299795.1. Lineage (NCBI taxonomy): Eukaryota > Metazoa > Cnidaria > Anthozoa > Scleractinia > Poritidae > Porites > Porites lutea. The sequence goes on from NC_133206.1 coordinate 19,581,402, forward strand.
TAGCTCAAAAATGGTGACAATGGGTGTTCAGGTAGTGAGCACCGGCAAGTTCGTGAATAATTTAACACAAAGGTCTTCACCTCAATTCACAGGTGTCGAGAATTACGAAGTTAACTGGATTGTTCCTATTGATGTCTAGCTGTGTAATATGCGATATAACCGCTGAAGTGGACCGTTGTGGCCTCGGTCAGGAAGACTTACGAAAACGTTCGGGTTTATGTTTTACGAAGGTCGTCTTAGTAGTACAGGTGTTATCAGCTGAAGCTAGGGTCTTTCAATATACTTGTTGCAAGTCGAAGGACGCCCAGGTATATAATACGGTACTCTGGCCTCGGAGGTCTGTTCTAAAAACGTCTCGCTTCCTTTAATAAAATGACCAGAGGACTTCGGGCGAATTCCGAAGTTAATCCGATGACGTCCGATGATTGTAGTGAACCTTTGGAAGGTATCATTAGTCGTGATTCTTAAAGTTCCGAACTCTGTGAATTATTTCCGAACGGGAGACAAAAGATGTGAGCAAGAAGAACCTGCAGGCTTGCGAAAGTTGACAGACGAGTAAGGTATTGTTTTAATGATGCAATGTTTGGCTGAATGTCAGGTGAAGAAGGCCCGGAGTAACTTGAAATTCTTAGTGAGACTTGTGCCTCTCACGGATGTTCCAACAAGTCCGTCATAACGAAGGCTACTAAAAATCTTTACAAGATATTGGTGAAAAAAAGTATAAGCCAAGCGCAATTGAATAATTGAGGTTATAGCACAAGTTATCAAACTTAGGACTTTATTGATTCAAACCACTTATTTGTGCTCTTTTTTCTTGTTAAAAACGCCCACAATTGCATTAAAAAAAGTATACAATGTTCTCATTTGGTCAAGTGGTTTTCAAAAATATTTGAAACAAATTTTATTCGCAACAGAGTCTTTAGTGTCACGATAAATCAACACGGTTCAAAGTTTCTCCACCAAATTTTGGAGAGATGAATTTGTGCAGCCTGGCTTGGTTGGCTTCACTAAGCTAATCATCTGGAAAAAAGAAAAACAGAAAAAGAATGTCGATAATGAAACGAGAATTGGTTAGATTTTTATGGCATCAATAGACAGGCACTCCACTATACTTATTTTGTAAATATTTTCTCTGCAATGAAACAAATATCACTATCTTAGATTTAATTATAATATGCGCACCACTGAGCTATAACGCTAATCTTGCATTGTGCTCCCAATATAAAAGCAGTTTGCTATTTGTACTAAAGCCCCAAAATTTGGAATTCTTTTGCCGTTAAGTCGCTGGATCAGAAAGGATATGAGTGAATATTTACTTAAGAACATGAGATATCTAAGTTTCCTTATAAGCTTAGCAACCGCACTGGTTGATTTTTAATTTAATATGAGATCTCTTTCAATGAGATAACGATTTCTAAATGATTCTTGGGCACTATTTCTTCTTTAGTCAACAATCATGCAATGTACCGTGGCAAAAAAACAACAACAACAAAACACAAACAGACCTTTATCATCTTCAACTTTTGGTGACACCACAATCTTTCTACCCTGTAACCTGTCAGGTAGTGGGTCGAGCGCAGGCTTTTTGTAGCTTTCATCAAAGCTCATCCTCACTCGGCTAGATGTTGTCGTGCCTCTTCGTTTTCCTCTAAAAGTTGCCTCTGTACCAGAATCCGAATAAGCACGCTCTCTTCTTTCAAATACGTCACGTCCTCTTGAGTGAATTCCTTATCAAAACGGAACAGGAAAATTGAAATAATATCGTGATAATCCTCTAATCAAGCTATCAAGTGAGCTTTGAATATAAAAATCAGACCCTTCAACGGTTTTTTTCAATTTTTGACTTAAACCAAAAAGGACCTACCAGGGATTACCTTTCCTACCCTTTTTACACCTGTATCGGTTAAAAGATTTTCTCAAAGAATTCACGGTTATCCTTGAAATTCATTTTCTCTCGGTCAGTTGTCATCCTCTGTCAAACTCATCACTCATTATCTTCCAAAGAGACTAGCCTTCGAGCAAGCTCTCCCGGGGCTCGGAGGCTTCCGCGGGTACGGGGATGAGGGAGGGAAGAGGGGGAGGAGCCCCTCTCCTTTTTCGCCCCGCCTTCAGAGCGCCCCCAGGAGAGGACCAGGCCAGGGGAGAAAGAGATATCCGTGCAAAGGCATTATATAACTACAAATTTCCTACCTATAATATCCAGCACTGAGGGATTGTCTTCTGGGTCATCAGGCATTGCACTCTCATGGGAACGCGAAACAACTAAAATCTTCGGTTCTTCCACGTCAAAATGCAATCTAAAACTTTTGTGAGCCCTAGGTAGTACGCAAGGTCCTTCATAAATCTCTCTGGTGTCCATCTCCGTAACCTTTCCTTGAATAAGAATAACCTACAAAGATAAAAAAAAAATAAAAGACCAACATAGAGACGTGGAATACGGTGGATTTAATCTTAACAAAAACGCGCTGTTTTGTTTTTTCACCATTCTTCCAATATTATTTATACCCTTGTACTATGAGCAGAGGCTCATGAGAAGGGTTCAACCTCTTCCTCATGAAGCCTATCACAATCCAACCGCAAACTACTACAAAAAGTACAACTTTTATCAATCACAATATAATATTAGCCTCAAATCAATAATACACCCATTTACCTTAGTAATGTTCATTCTTTCCACTAGCTAAGGAAATGTGCAATTAGTTGCCTATCAGTTTCAACGTACCTCTTTCATCTGTTCATTGATTTTGAAAACCGGATTGGGAACTTTGGGAATAGACGCAATATAAGATCGCTCGCACATCACACGGATTTTATCTCGCGACCAGTTGTAATAGGTGGGCACCTCCAGAAGAAGAGGAACAGCTAATCTAACACCGCAGACTCTCCACAAGCGGTCCACCAGATCAGGGTAACGAGTCGTAGCCTCTATCATGTCTTCTTTTGTGATGAAAAAGGCCTAAATGAAAAAAACCTATTGATGCTTCTGACGAAAATAGGAAAATTACCGATTTCTGGTAGTTAGGTTTAGTCAAAGCCTTACGCAAAATCACCGTTTAATACTCACTTGGTCCCCAGGCACTATCCCCGTACTACAATCATGATTAAATTATGTCTGCGATGTTGTGTGTTGAATTCCCACAAGTAAGGTACATCGATTTACGTCGTGAGATACTTCATGTTTTGGACTGCTGTCGCCATTGTGATTAGTGTACACTTAAACACTTAAACTTTGTGGTCTGTCACTTTTTAAATATATGCTGAGGTGTCCCCTTAATGAATGTTAAACCTGGGTTTCAGGACCCACAAAAAGTGTCCCTTTCCCCTGAATAGAGGTGTCCATTCAATAGAGGTAACAAATACGCAGAGTAAGTGAACTTTTTTCCGGGACCATATTTTGTGTCCCAGAATGGAGGTGTCCCTTGAGCAGAGGTGCCCCAAAGGAGAGGTTCCACTGTATAAGAACAGTGATTTCGGCGTGATTTCTGAAACGAAGCGAAGCTGCGCTATGCCGATCTCCGGGGGGGGGGGGGGGTACTGCCATATATGGGCTATATAGGTATGTGCCGCTGTGAAGGGTATGGCTTTCAAGCAGTTTACTCTAGCATAGGGTGTATAAATCAGAGCGTTTGGGTCTAGAATAGGGTGTCATTTTTCAGGAAACTGATCAGTTGATTGAAGATTTTTTCTAGACTAGGGAAACAGCTACTCTAGGATAGGGGGGATTTGGGAAGTTTACTCTAGTATAGGGTAGCAAAATTCAGCTGAACTAGCTCTGGTATAGGTTAAGGGTTCCAGGGTCCCAGCGGCACATCCCTACCCAGATATTCCTAAAGTACCCCCCCCCCCCCCCGGGGCCGATCTCCTCTAAAGTGGAGAGTAACATATCGGATAGGTGTTCATGCTGTACGGGATAGCTTTTCGTGTCGACACCTATTCGGTATAGCATGAACATGGCCTTAAGCAGGAGACAAGAATAACAGAATGATGTCATACCTGAACTGAAGACTCGCAAGTGCAGGAGGAGTTTCTTCTAGATGAGGTTAGCAGGCCCATCTCACCAATCAGGTTACCGGCAGAAATGTAATCCGTAGTTACTATCATCTCTCCTACTTCCGGTTCCTCGTCATCTATGTAGCTCTTTTTTGGTACTGAAACGCCTATCATCTGTAATGAAGAATGAATAACAAACGCCATTTATACCAGTTTCTGTTTAGTGGTTGGTTGTATCTTGGTTGAGCATAAGGATATTTCTTATGAGCTGATAGAGATATTACTACACCTGGGTGCCAGAGTCTTTACTTTTCATGTGCAGTTTCCAGTCTCGGTAAAGTCTTCATAGCGACAGAATTCGCTGAAAACAGGGATATTCAAGTGACATGACCCAAATTTAGTTCATAGTATACAGGGAGTGGCTAGTACCTTCACCATTCCAGAAACAATTAAGTATATTCCCGTCACTTCTTCGCCCTGCCTTGTTATAGTATCACCGGCTTCAAACAGCTTTATACGAGCAGCTGAAGTGATGAAGTCTACCGCGTCTGATGCCATTCCTTCTAGCCACACCACGTTACGCAGCAATTCCAAGGGCTTCTGAGGTTGAATGGAGGCTGGAGCACTCAGTTGTCGCTTCATCTTCACTTCGACAATCTGTAAGTCGAAGATCGAGAATCACTTAAGGTTCTTTACTTATTTGTGCAGCTTTTGTACTGTGTCAATGGCTAATCAAGTCTAATCAATGGGATATAGACTCCGACGAAGATCAATGTCTAACTAAAGAGCTTAAACAGGCCCTAGTTGTCCAGGGTTCAAAGAAAGTCAGTTTTACAATTTGACATTCGGGCAATTCAAGCTTCAGCTAGCATATACTAGCCCAAGAATCATTGTAAATAGCCCGAAGAAAAAAATTATTGATGATCAGGATTGATTACATTTCTTCTGCAAGTGAGTTCTCTAAAAAAATCGTTTACTCGTCGGGCAAGTTAAGAACAGAATTCACCAGCTGGCCGGGTCGATAGCAAAATCCACTAGTCCTGGGCCATCGGGCACGACTTTCTTTGTACGCTGTAACTCTATCCAATGGGGATAAATCTCTATCTACTGAAAAACACTTTTGGTTTTACGAATATCTATCCTCTGAACAGTGATTTATCCGTTGGACAGCGTTATACAGCATTTGAACAGCCGCGGCTTAAAACGACAGACACTGAGGCAACCTGCTGGAGCTGAGCAGGATAGGGTAAGATTGACGATGATCAGATGCCAGAAAGTCTCACCAACAAACCAGAAACAAAGATATAATAGGTTTAAAACTTGATTACCGATTCAAGTTTTGCTGCTTCAGCCTCATCCAATAGTCCGCCTCCTTTGAGCTCATGAATAACGTCACGGGCATTGTTCAAAATGGTGCGAATCGCTTGGCGGGTTTTTACTGAGATTGCAATTCCTGGATGTTCACGTTGCAGCATGCCTGAAAGAGTTCCAACAAAAATAAGTGTTTGTTAGGAAACTGAAATTAAAGGGGAATAGAAAAATTTAAGTTTAGGAGACACTATGGATTTGTTCTCTCTTTTATGTGAGACGAACCAAGTACCTGAGGTCTTTCTTATTGAGTCGTATACTATTAACACTGACAAAAAAGACTATGAGAAGTCTCTGTTTTTTTAGTCTATCGAACGAAACACGGCTCGCGCGCGCGTGCACTCCCCTCACTAATATGGAAGAAAAAGAGAAACTGCTCGCAGTCTACCGACAAAAGTAATGTTACACCTTGTGCGACCGATTTTTGTGTATTGATATTACAGTTATCACAGTTCACCAGCGAAACTGTCAACGCAAGTTTTTTTTGCAGGTAAATCATCACGAAAAACTCAATCCAGCGTGGTGTTTTGGTCAGCAATTAAGGGGATTTGGGGCGGGGGGGGGGGGGGGGCTAATGGGAATTTAGTTCACTTCAAATTATTGTTAATGGAGCGCCTACTCGCTTACATCTAGGCAAGAAACTGCTATAGGATGCTCTTTTTGATTGCCATCGAAATGCTACATGGCCTTCAGAATTATCACAAACACAAAAAGGATTAATTAGTAAACAAAAAGTTCTATTGACGACAGTAAACATGATGGAAGTAAACGCGCGAAACAGTAAACTGAGAAAGGAGTTATCATCTCTCCTTCTTACCCTCCCCTATCCTCTTTCTTACTCTTCTTCCAGCCTGAACTAAGATCTTCTGGTAGCCGAGGTCAAAAACGTAAACCTAGATAAGGAAGAATAACGCTGCAAGCGCGCCTGCTTACCCAGGCTTTTCACGACATTCAAACGGTTCTGTTCTGATCTTTGTTTTAAATCCTTTGCGATTCTTTTATCCACCACCATGTGATCTATCAACTTGATGATTTCTTCCTCGGCGATAATGTATCCTTTACCAACATCATATCCAAAGCTCAACTGACGGTTGATAATGTTATTCACAGAGTCTATCAGTTTTGGAAGAACTGCCTGTAGGGAAAATAAAATGCTAAATGAGTTGTACGCCCGGTCGATTCGTTTCTAAAGTTTGTGAATTAAATCTCCCTCAAGAAACCTCAATGCGTTCTCTGATCTTGCCCCGTTTAAGGGAATTGGGATTCCGGAATCCACGATATTTTTGCTTGTGGAATCTGGAATCCGGGAAATTTTGAGTTGTGGAATCCGGAATTCTGGGCTTTGAAATCTGGAAAACAGTTCAAGAAATCCACGCTATCCCACTAACGATTGGAATTCGGAATCCAAGTTCCACTGACTGAGAATGCGGAACCCATGGCATGGAATCCAGAATTCAAGACAGTATTGCCTCCCTTACATGGGGCGACTGATCGTAGATTTGAAAATGTTCTCATTTTTCTTTGAGGTAAATGGTTTCTTAACGCAGTGACAGTTAATATTATTGGAATTGTTCCTGATACGAAAACAGAAGTCGAACAAAACAATGTGAAGGTTTGTTTCAAAATTCAAATCGACATGTAAATACATGTAATCGTCTTTTATGACATGGTTCATGAAACTGAACTTTTCGCGGTTTTGTTGGCATTCTTTACGTTATCAAAAACCATTCTAATAATTCAATCACGTGATTCAATGTGTTCGCACACACGCAATGATCGTAGCTATCGAGAAGACAAATTTAGACTGCTGACCAAAAGCGTTTTCTTTTTAGACGAGCCAAGGAAAACTTAAGTTGAAAACAACTATAGATAAATGGGGAAACAAGTGACAAGTTACTTGTCAGTAATAGATGAGATGGCCTACCTTGAAGAGCCTTAAAAGACGGCCCATTCTGAGTACTCTGAAAACTTTGGCTACTTTAAGGATTGATGGAGAAAAATTCCCTGTGCCTTCTTCGACTGCCTGGTCAATAATGATATCGATAAGGGACAATATAACTATAAACAGGTCGAGGAGGTTCCAGTAGTCTTTGAAGTAGTAACGACGAAAAGCCAAAATCTGTAAAAACAATATATTCGTTTAAGATTTGCAACAAAACGTATATTTCAGTAATAAAATATTCACAGTAACATGCATTTTATCTGTAGAAGTCACTGCACCTTTAGTAGGGGTTATGATATTTGACTGAGGTATAATTAACAAATGAGATAAAACATATCAGTGACATATTTATGTTTACTTACGAAGTATCAATTCATTTTCATATTTTTTTAGTAGTCATGTAACTTCCAACACAAACCTTAAATTAAAAGACAGCCAGACACCTACAAAACAATTTAGACAAAGTAGCTTTCAAATTCAAAGACAGCTAGACACCTAAAAAAGAATTTAGATAAGGAAGCTTTTTAGACAACACATACCTTCCAGGCCGCTTCACCGACGTATATGGTACAGTAAACATAATTGATGACGTTCAAAGTGTTCATGTAAGGAGCATCGTCGTCTGAGGCCAGTTCCAGAATGATAGGCACCATGTTGATTATGATCAAGGTATTCATAACGATGTCAAACGATACGTGAACAGCCACGCTGTACATGAAGGAAAGAATCTTGTTATTCGGCGTGGGTACCCGTTCAGCCGGTTTGTGGTGTTTCATTTGCTCCAGTTTGTCTTTCTAATGCAAAAAGAAATTATAGAGTTAAGACACGTCATCATCGTCGCCATCAGTACAACCGTTATCATCAACGTTGTCATCATCACCATTTTCAACGTCATTTTATCATGATTATTACCATCATCATTATTATCATCACCATCGCCGTTATCATCATCATTATCATCAACATCACTAGCCCAAGATCAGAACTTTCCGAGACTCGACTGATCTGTTTCAAAATGCTGCCAAAAACCTTATACTTAAACCTGAAGTTGCTGTTTTAATCTTCACCGTTTTTTTTATTTGAATCGTGTTTTTTTGCCCTTTTTTGTTTTAACAGTAAATATCAGCCAATAGCCTTACTTATATACCCGAAGTTATGCTGTTTTAATCTGCAACATGAATTCATTTGAAATGTGTTTTTCTTTGGCCTTAATTATCACAGCACAGCAGTAAATATTATGAACTTTGAAGCTCCGTACCAAGTAGCCTTACTGATGAATCTTCAAAGCGTAGAGTGTGATAAGAAATGAAAACAAAATTTTATCGTTAGTAGAACTCAAAATATTATAATATACTATAATACGAAGAAAGACACGTACCAGCTTTTGTAGAGATGGTGGCACCCTCCAATAGGGCTGTAAGTCATCCACTTCAATAAAACTGTCAACAAAAAAAGCATTATCAATCCGAGAAAAAACAAGCTATACAAAAAGTTCCCCGTAGCTTTGTTGTCGAGCTTATATAACTACACGGTGCCTACTTTACGGTTCTTTAAACATGGATAACGTGAAGTTCTCCTTTTGGCGACTATCGCCGGAAAAGGGCTAAGATTTTGATTTGTCTTTATTGAAAGAACTGTAGATGGTGTAGATACAATTGAAATACTGAACAATAAACCATTTTCGTATTCCTGTGAACAAAAACTCGACTCGACTCGTTGGGCGTGACTTTTATAAGATTGGTCAACCAGGCCACAAGCTCCTTTCATTGTGTGAGCTCACTGAAAGGAATACGGGAGGGGTCTATTGCTAAGTTTGTTTCACATCCATTTTTTAACAGGTTAAACTGTTTCTAGCTCGAAAGCCTTCTCAACCATTTTTCATTTATGATCACGCATCTATGAAAATCCCTTCTTATCTTTTACACCTAGTTGCGATATAGATTTTTCAAACACCCTGTTGCCTGAATTAAAATGGAGACTGCCAGGGCCTGAGCTAAGTGCCTGTCTTAAACTTAGAAGGGTTTAAACTTTATAGGGAGTAAAAGAAAATTACTCAAGAACGGCTGGATTAGCTTTAGGTATCCGTTTCAAAGAGGTCTCACTCTTATACCACAAGTCGTCAAGAGAAAGTTGACTGTAACTCTTTATTCAGTTGTACCTTTCTTCTTCATCCATTGCAGTATCGGCCAGATTGATCAATGCCTGCACTGCCTCTCGAGACAGCATACCATGTTCAAACTGCTTCCAATAGCTGACTTTCAATGCTTTTATCAATCGCACTCTACCATCGTTTGCCATTTCGGCGAATTCTTTGGGCGATGGTTCGTTAGGAACGCTGCTTTCACAGTTTGGACAAGTGCTAAGGCGAACTAGCAAAGGAGTCTCTTCCGCGTGCTAAGAACAAAAGTACAGGAGTGTGTATACTATTAGCATAGGGTACGTGTTCCACAAGAAAGAAGAGCCTTCCGCAATACAAGTCGATACAAGGAATCTAATTCCCCTGTGATAGTGAGCCAGCTAAAGGAAAGGTCTTATAATTTTTCTCTCGTAACAGCTCTGTGGAGAGGTTTTGTAACTAAGGAACGTCAACAGAGATGAAACAGAATTAACCTCTGTGTGTTCATGTCTCCGCCACGAAAGCTCTCTTTTGATCTTTGTTGTCGGCTGCGAGCACAAAAATGTACGAATATGGAACATGCAATTGCAAAGCCAATGTCTTTCCTCGTTCAGCTCATAAAGGTATTTTTGACGTCCCAAAAAGGAAGGGATTGTATGATCTATCGAACTATCAACCTTCGGACGATCAATCCAACGGACGACCTGACGTAGGCAAGGCAAGAGATGGTCCAACCGTTCAAAGCTGCTTTTCTTTATCAATGGCAGTAACATTTTAAAAATGAAGCAAAAAAAAAGTAGCCTAACACCAAATACATATTACTTTAGAGTGATTTTACTTGACCCGTGAAACTGATTATAACAATTAGTGCGAAATAGCTATAAATAAGCAAAAGAAGACAAAAGAATTACTGCATAATATTGCGTAGCATTCTACTACATATTTCACGGGTTAAGTAAAATCACTCTAATCTAAACAACCTAAAATTATTTTGGCGATGGATGATTGACAGTTCGATACTGATCCACCCGAACTGAATCATTATCCAATGGATTAACAAAAAATCGCCCCATGTAAGGGAATCCAGGGCAGTCTTGGATTCTGGATTCCATGCTGTGGATTTCGGATCACAGCTACTGGATTCCAGTATTTGCCAGTGGAACTTGGATTCTGGATTCTAATCGTCAGTGGGATTCCGGATTTCAAAACCAAGGATTCCAAATGCCATAAACAAAATTTTCTCGGATTCCGGAATCCGCATTCCCTTAAATGGGGCGCAAAAAAACAATTGTGCTTCACACTGAATCAATCAGTACAATCGCGAGACTTGATCAACAGTGCTATTTCATCTTCCTCGGTTTCTTGGTTTTGCGTAACGTTGATTATTATTCATTCTCGAAGGGTGTTCTCCCGTCGATCTGCAAAAATTCTTCAGATCATACCTGAATTCAATGACTGCTAATTTGCCACTTGGAATTAACGAGAGTGGAACTGGACCCGAAATGCGTCTCACAATTGGCCCGATATTTTAACTCGGTCCAGTTTCCCTCTCGTTTCTAAAATGACGAATTACCTCGCCGTCGTCTATTTCCACATAAGGGTTACCCATTTCGCAATCTCGTTCAGCCATATCCCAGTCAGCGTCAGCCAGGAAGCGGTCTGCTTTCAGCATTGTAAGTGTGCGCTGATTACTCTCTTGTACCTGTCTCACGGCATTAGCCATGGCGATCTTCTTCGAGTCTGAAATCTCACTCATCCCGAGTTTGTCGAGTAACTTTTTCATCGTCGTGGCGTTGACGAGGAGGGTAAACATCACAATGGCAGCTGTGTGGGCTAAAACCTGAACAGAATAACAGACATGAACAATGCGAACTCTGGCAATCAAGCAACCGGAATGGAATCGTTTGGACTTTTGTGTTAACAGCGGGCACTATCACAAGACGTAAGGATAAGGAAAACGTAGACTTTCTCAAAGTCCTTCGCTTCTCATTTCCGGTTCCGGCAGTTGAGCTCTTGCTCTCTCGCTCGCTTTTGCCGCAGAAAACATAAAAAATCTACCGCTCGCGCTTCGCACTCGTGAAAAAAAATTGAGCTCCACTTGTAGGCAAGTCTAAGGGAAACGGTGAATACTGCTAAAAGTTCCTTTTGATTCAGTCGACTTTACTGAGGTTGTTGCTGATAACATAAAACATCCTTACTGCGCTTAAATTCACGCGAGATTAGCGCGGCTTTAATTTCGGAGCTCTCGAGAGAGATGAATCTTCATTTACCTTTTTCATATGGTTTTCTGTCTGTAGAATAAACATATTTCCAGTGTAGAAAAAGAAACGATCGTCGGAAACGTCTTGTTAAGGCATGTATTCGTAAATACACTAGTATGGGGACTTTTTTCGAGCCCTGCAGGTGTGTTGAAATTAGTGCCATGTCTTACCTTTCCTCCAACCAGAGGATGGTCAATATACACCTGCAGTGCTAGAGCCAGTCCTACAGCTCCTCTTAGCCCACCCCAGGCTGCCACCACAGCATTCTGCCATTGAAGGCCGTATCCGATCCGCATGAGAATGGGGCTGAATGTCATCATAACAAGACCCCTAAAAACAAATCATGGAACAATTAAGAGTGCGTTTGATTGATCAAGACCGGAATTGAGAATATATCAAGACATCACCTAACATCTCTTCCACCGGGATTTTAAATCAACAAATCCATACGTTCTTAAATCTTTCTCATTGGGATTACAATTAGCCTGAATTACAGACAATCCCTGCGAGTCCCATACTCCCTCAGAGAATATGCGACTCAAACGTATTGTCTGAAATTCAGACTAGATCACAATCAGTCGAATGTGCTTCAAGGTTACTGTTCCGTACAGCTGTAGGGGATTACAATCTATTCTTCATCTTGCATGTAAACTACAATAACAAAATCAACTCTTTCATACCGTAAAACAGTTCTTATTTAAAGACAATTTTAATAATATCTTCCTACTAAATGGTTGTGTAATGTCGGAATTTTTAATAATAATTATGTTGCAATTTTATAACAAATGGCGACAATTTTTTTTTTACAAATTATGAGAAAGTTATTTCAAATTGCGAAAGGCACTCTTTGTTTTTTTAATTGTGTTTGTACACTCACCTTATGACAGTAACACCGAAATAATCCACCACTAGAAGAAACAGATCATATTCGTTGAGACTGTTGAGGGCTTTCTCCATGATGACCACACCGACCATGATGAAGATTAGAGTGTTGGCTAAGTACGCCAGCATTTCCCAAAACCTGAGCACAAATGGAAAAAGTCTGGACATCAGTTCTTGCATGCTCTAATTGGCTGAAACATCAAAAACTTAAAAACAGAGCCGGGGGACCTCTACATCAGACTACGAGTACGAGATTAAGAGCGAGTAGAAGGAGGTTTCAGAGCAGATTTGCTTGCTCCTGAATTATAGCTTTCATTCTGCTGGTCAGTAAAGGTTGGTTTCCACCCAAGACCGTTACGATAATGACCTGTAAGAGGGGATTATGATCGTTAAGATCAAAGAGTGAAAAAAAGCTAAACCACCATATCGATATGGTAGCCTACGTGTAACCGCACCCTCGGGATCGGTATTGTAACAGGTTGATCGTTGTGATGCTGGTTCCCTTATGATCTCTGCAATAGAAGATGAATTAACCAGGGCCCAGTTGTTCCAAGGCCGATTAGCGCTAACCCAGGGTTGAATTTTGACCCGTCCTTTTTTTCTTTTGTTCAGAAGCATTTTCCCGGATAATTTTTTCTTTTCTATTTAAAGCATCCAGTCATCAAATTGTAGACAAAAAATAAAACTGAATTTGCATTTTAAGCTTTTATATCTGAATTCATATTTCGCACATATGCTTTGCTTTGAACAACCCAGCCCAGCCTAAAAAGTGTTACAGAGAGCCATTGCTTCAGAGAAAGGCTAAGAAACTGCTTTCTGTCAATTATTGTATGAGTTGTCAAATCTAAAAGTCTTAAATATCTACATGGTAATCATATTAAGTTGTGCCGGTAGCCCAGAATAAACTGAGGGCAGACTGATTTGCCGTTTTCAGCTCTTCTGTCACTCTTCTCAGCGAAGCGGGAAGAATAGGTGAGGGGACACTGATTTTAAAAGGAATCTGTTATACGTTGTTATGACAATATTTTGAATTGTCACAGTCATCAAGATACAAGGAAGGCTAGCGAAGCAAAGGGAGACAAATTGTAAGTCTCACCTTGTTTGTTGCTTCAACTAATATTGAAATTGTAAAAAGTAACTTATCCTGTAATTAATTTGATTTCAATAAAATACGTTCGACAAAACTAACGGAAAGTACGATCCGACTCTTTCTCTCTCTAGTCATGTGCAAATAAATCCAAGTTTGTGAATACCTGGGGTTAATCTTCAACTGAAGTAGCCCTTCATTCATAGGAGTGAATCACAGTCTCAGCCTGTTATTCATGCACGCAAGCGGCAATCCGCAATAAGGAGGGCGTAAGAAGAAGAACCAAATCTAGTCCCAATCCCTTTTTAATCACGTCATTGTTTGCAACCGCACCGACTGGGATGATCATGAGAAATCAACGGATTTTAAGAGAGAAGGCAGTCTTGCCCCCAGAACACTTACCTATGCAAGAAAACTTCAACTTCTGGACTGATGCTAGTTTTCAGTGCGTTTATCTGGATCCCCAACATAACCACGGCGATCACACCAGATATACCTAACACCTCTTCTCCTATGTAGAATGTCAAGTAGGTACTAGCTAAGGTGATAGTGATTTCTACCATGGCATCGTTAAACACGTGTTGGAGCCAAAATACAGTAACTCTTCCGGCCACTAGACCAAAGAAGAATCCACCAAGGGCGACGCGCGGGAAATACAATCCAATTTCGGTAGCTGAGTACGAAACGAGAAAAAGAAATTGTCTTCATGAACAGTTTAAAAGAAAAGAAAAACATCGTCACTGGCACAGCGGATGCTCTGGATCATGTGATTATCTCAGTAATGCTGTTAAAGGTTTGAACCCAGAAGTCATTTCAAAAGTAGGTTGAGTTTGATCGTCCGAGTGAACGATATCTTAGTAATGAAAGGTGTTTTAATTAAAGGTTGAAATAATACTGATTTTGAGTTTAAACTATCATTTAGTAGCCTAAATAAACAATATTCGTTTTTCCTTTACAAGACAGCAAAATGTGTTATTTTGCCTTTTATACTACCAAGGAAAAGTTGTTTGTGTTTAAGTGCGTCTTTACGTTTGAGTGTTTCATAAACAGTAGTTGAAGCAATGGTGTTACAATGTCAAGACTCTTTCAATGCTATGTCTTCTATCTCCAGTCAGAATTATCATTTGGAAGAAAGAGAAACTGCAACAATATAAAAGAACATCGACAAAATTGGGGAAATATCCAATGAATTATCATCTTACCAGTCATTGAGGAAAATGCCAGGTTGAAAAATATCTTGTACAGTACAATGGCCATACCATCGTTCAACAATGATTCACCCTCAATGATAGTAGACAACTGCTTACTTGTTCCTAAAGGCACCAAGAAAACAAGTGAATAAGAGCTAGGAATCTATAACTTGAAATCGTAGCCTCTGGTTACATAATATATTACCACTGCCTTGAAACCGAACTGTTTCGGAGATTCTAAGCGCCTCCACAAAAGTCAAAAAGCTGGATTCCATCTGCTTTAAATTAATTATAGTGTTAAGAACTCTAAATAATAGTAGTGATAAGAATACAAAAGAGTGAGAGACAAACTGGAGGACTGTTATCACATATCAAATGGACAGCAATGGCGTGAATTACGTACGCGCAGTACAAGAAAACTCATTTTTAATTGGTTAAAAGCGATTAAAATAAGTGATTCACTGATGCGTTCCCAGAGTCTTGTGCCACATTTCTGATAAATCACATTCGTGAGACCAAATATCGGTGCAACTGTATAACGACCCCCCTCCTAGACCCCGCCCTCTTCCCCTCCTTCAAAAGCAGTGACCGTAGAGGGGGCCACTAGAGAGTAACGAGGTCGTTACTTTGGAAACTGTATGGTGTATACTACTTTATTTTACCTATAATGCCACACACTACACAAATACATTAATGAGGGGATGATTCAACCTACTGTTACCATGGTTACCTACCCAAGTCATTAAGCAGGGCGACCACTGCGACAGGATCTGTAGCACTAACTATTGAACCAAATAGTAAGGCCTCAAACCAGGTCCAGCCATAATCCACAAAGACCATTTTGGCCATGACACCAGAGAGAGCTGTCGCTACAGCCAGACCAAACACAGCCAATATTACAACTTGCCAGAACATCTTGTAAAAAATATGTACATCCATGGCAAAGGCGGATTCAAACAGCAGAACAGGCAAGAAGGTTGTTAGGATCAGATGAGGGTCTTGGCTGGACACAGCTGTGTACCTTGAACAAACCAATAAAAAATATGTGTAAAAATATAATATTAAAACATAAATATATATTTTCCTCTTAAAACTTAGTGTCTGTTAGAGAGATGATGATAAAAAACATTACATCGTTTATTTTGAGGGCTCGAAAAGAGACCCGTGCGGTAGTCTTGTTAAAGTAGATTTTCTTGCTGGGTGGTAACACATAAGGCTCACTGGCCAAATTAGCAAGGGTCTAAGCAAGTCATCTTCTAACTAAATCATTAACTAAGACGGGTAAGAAGTCAGCTTCCGGCCGAGCAAAATGTTGGAGAGCTGCTTGCCCAAAGAACAAGCTGGAATTTAGGTTTTTTTCGAGTCCTGATTTTGCTTATTTCTTATTTTAGTCAGTCAAACAATCATTTTTTCAATAAAGTAATCAAAAGACCGTCTTGATTTACTCCAAACTTTAATGAAAGTCTATGTCGGAAAAGTGAGATATCCTTCTAAAAACTGATGTGCGCAAAACTGCCTAAAGTCTGTGCCCCCGGCCTTGTACTAAAGGCCTTGTACCACAGTAATAACAGAGTAACCTTGTCCATATTCAGTGTGATATTAGTGGCTCAAACTTACACGTTTTAAATAGGGAGTAAACTCACCATAAGTTGCTAAAGTCAGTGAAATGCACATGCTCAGAAAACCTAAGTTTATGTTTACGATTTTTAACTTGTAACTAGCTTATATATGTTTACTTTTCTTACTTCTGTAACTCTGGGACTGCGCCTGATATTGCCCCAAAACCAAGTCCGAGAACTATCAAAACGACTGTATAAGGAATAGGCCAACCCTTCATAATCTGCCGAACAACAGCTGAAACAAAAAAGGTGTTTACTAACTTCTCCAGAAAAATTTATATTTGATGCTCTGAATGTTAAGTTGTACGGCTTTAATCTTACCTCCAATAGTACATGATGTAAAAATGAACAAGATTGCGTAAGGGCTGTCATGAGCCTCGTGTGGTTCATGTGAATCAGAGGCGTTAAAAACCATTTCCCTTTCAACATTAGCGGCAAACGACTAGCCATCCACTAACTTCCATATCATATAGAGTCGTTGCAAACAAAGCACAACGCATTTTTCAGTAAACTCACTTTTCCTCCTTTCAGTGTAACAGAATTTCTTTAAAGAGTTTAAGCAAAGTAAGAAATAAATGAATTAGTTCTTGGTTTGTAGAAATTTTGGAGTATTTAGTACATCAAAACTATGAAGAAGCTGACGAAACCTGGAAGTGGCATCAAGTCGTTTTCGCGGGCTTTTCGTTCAAAGTCCGCTGGTCAACGTCACTCTAGCCCCACTCCTAGCAGAGGCCTATCATTCTATCGGGTAAAAAATGTGCTATTATGATTTTCAGTGGCGGAACCAGGGGAGGGGCCCGGGGGCCCGCCACCCTATTTTTAGAACAAACTGAGGCCCGAAGAGCCGAAAAAAACTCTGGGGGGGACCAGGCCCCCCTTCTTTATCTAAGGGTCTGGATGACCGGCCCCCCCGCTTATCTCAAGGTCTAGGTCTGGCATTGATTTTCATATGCTTTGTTTTGTGTATTGTTTGTTGTTGTTGATGGCTTGCTTGTTCATTATCTGAGAGAGCCTCTTAAGACTAAACTTGAGAGCTTAGTGGCTCTAATCATTGGCTAGCCTCCTAGTCTTACGTAGTCATCTTGATTTGAAAAAGGAAGTAATCAGGAAGAGGATTCCCCTCGCGTTCAATGTTTTGGTTGCCTGATGAATGGTCTGAGAAATAGGTAAAGACAGGAGCGGCTCCTGGTAATGGTTGAATGAAACTTCTCCCGCAGTTAAAATCTTTACTGCAGAAAACTCCATATCCGTGCTCCGTCTGGGGCGCTTAATCTCGCAGAATTGAAATCTTCTTTTTTTCTATCTGCAAAAATACATGTGTAAAGCAAGGCTTATTTGAATAGTGAAGAAATTTAATATATGTAATTGCCAATCTTTCGAAAGGCACTAGGTTGAGAAAACAGCCGATATTTAGTGGCGGCGTCGCGAAACGTCGACTGCTTTCTCAGGTTAAAAATGCATTGAGAGGCACTGCGTATGAAGATTATGAACACATTGTGATTATAAAAACTTCGTTCATTGTTAAAACAGACTTGCTTTTTTCTTGTATCTATAAATTTTATAGCTGATTAGATCCTCCATTTAGTTATTTTGTCAAGCCGATAATTACTTACATAATATTAGGTTTTTGACGTTTGACCTGAGCTTGACAAACTCTGATAACATGTGAACCAGGAAGTTGCTCATGTAAATAAAAAACTGAAATTTTTCCGGTTGTTTTTATAATGTTATCTGAACTGTGTCACACAAAAATTAGCAGAAGGTCTTAGCAACTAGATCCAAAGACGACTAAGTAAAATAAAGAGAGAGAGAAAAAAAAACAAAAAAAACAAAAAAAAACCAAAACCAAAAACCCCCGGCCAACTAGCAAGTCGCCCCGCATGTCGCCCCGCATGGAATGATTGAAAAATCGAAAGAGTCTGGTGCGAGACTTTGAAGCCAATCTCAAAACAAGATGGCCGCTTGGCCTTTCGCAAATGAAGAGAAATTGGGATGGTAATTTGTGCATGAAGGCAGAGACTTTTTCCCAGATTCAGGCAAAATGGGAAAAGAGCAAGACCTTATGCAAGCTGCAAAGAGTGGAAATGTCGCACACATCGAGAAAATTCTCGGCCATAAGGCAAGAAAGTCTGGAATCCAGAGGTATGTTTGTGCTTCATACTGGCCGGAAATTGGTTGATGAGCTGCTCTCTTGCACGCAAACGCAATAATTTGGTTGATATCTTTGCAGCTTAATGAGCAAAACGATAAATCCTAATCATCAAGACGAGCTCGGGAATACTCCACTTCACTATGCAGCCCTCAATGGCCACAGGTAAAAGCTGCATATTAATATTTACAAAAATTCTGATCATTTTAATGACCTTACATACGTATACTTATTACTACTGCATAAAGTGTAGTCTTAACATGCGCCAAGGTGTGGAAATCTAGCCCCAGGAGGTAGGAAGCTAAAGTAATGTTGAATATTTACCCTACTTGACAGTTTGGCCTTTTATATTGTATTTTTAGGCTTCATTTACGTTATGGGAGGGTCCCACCAATGTTTCCCTGAACCAACCGTGTTTAGATTCAAAGTATTCTTCATTCTCTTTGTCAGACAACAACGATTCACGGACAAAACTGTTAATTGACTGAATCTTTTATACACTTTCTCAGGACCCTCCAATAGCTTAATATGAAAAAAATTTTGACATGACATGGACCAGTTAGTGAAAACACAGGTAGCCCAGGCTCAGTGTTTCTGTCATGTACGGGTTTCAGTAATATAGAGAAGTTTAGGTCTGGAAATTTGCCACAAAATGGAAATAAAAAGCAATGAAACGTACCATGTGGCGATTTGTTGTTGTTCTTAATATGCACATGAAGTTTTGGGAAAAATAGTCTCCTTTGTGTACATATTAAGTACAACAAGAACTCACCACATGGTAAGTTTCATCCATTTTTATTTCCATTTTCTAGCAAATTTCCAGACCTAAACTTCGCCCCATAATATGTTCTCTTTATTTACTCATATTATGAAACTGGTACATGACACAAACAGTGAGCCTGGGTTACCTGTGGTGAAAATCCACTCTCACTGCTGGTAAGAAAATACATTGAAATCGGTAATGCTGCCACGTTTGAGAGGTCTTGAAAATGGAAGGTTGTGATTGGTGACAGATCGAGATATGGCATTCCAAAGTTGCAGAATTTTAAAGATGTTTGTATCGTGGAGGGCAAGTTTGCAACAGAAATGGTGGCTGGAAGGCCATGCTACTTTCATGTCTAAAGTGGCTATAGTTGTCCACTGGGATTTAGTACAGTCCGACCTCTATTAAGGGGCCACCCATTAAGTGGCCACGCTCCATTAACTGGCTACTTTCCAAAGTCCCGATTTATTTGTCAGTAAACTGCTGTATTTGATACCTCTATTCAACAGCCACCTCTATTAAGTGGCCGCGGCCACCTTTTTGCTGTGGCAAGTGTATTTTTAAATATGGTTTTTCACCTCCATTAAGCGGCCAGCAAATTATCTTTCAAAGCGAAGTGGTGACAGATGATATAACGTGATAACTGATAACAACAAGAAAACAAGAACTGTAATTTAATCTCCACTATAACAAATCACAAGCTGCGAACACGTGCAAACTTTTCACATCTGGCACTATACAAACATAACAAGAGCTAACGATAGATAGAGCTGACCCACTGTTTTGTTACAACCGAAATCTGTACAGGAAAACCTTATTACTAGTGTACTGTAATTTTGGATTTATCTTCATATATGTTCACTTTTTAAAAGCATTTTGCTATATAGAGTCAATGACATCGTGTTTACTGCCATTCCTATCCAATTTATATTGTACCTCTATTAAGCGGCCACTTTTCAAAGTCCCGAGGGTGGCCACTTAATAGAGGTCATACTCTATATTACTCCGTCTGTTTATCCAAACATTTATTTCCAGTCCTTTGACTGTTGACTGAAAGGGCTCGTCAACTACACATATCTTGGCAAACATCTTATTGGTCAACTGGAGATCACCATCAAGTTAAAAACTGTATAGAAGGTTAATAAATTAATTTTCTTGAGGTAGTCTCTGATTCTGGACTTTTAAACCTAGATATTGGGATTCAGGCTTCTCTGTCACCTGAAATTAACGATGTGAAATATGAATACAACTGTGTATTTTGGGTTTAAACTGCATTTTAAAAATGCAAGCATCATATTTTCAAAAATTGCTTCTTTTGCCTTGTGTCTCAGCTCAGTTTTTTTCCATTAACACATTTGAGTCTAGCCAGTCATTAGAAGTTAGCCAGGTTAAAATCTTCACAGCATGTTAGGTTTTGAAGAGTCGTTGACCAGGATACATACTCAAAAAAATAACTCCGATAACTTGCTAAGTGCAGCTGCAGCCATAGTTTTATTGTGTTCATGTTAATTCTCATTTTTTTTAGTTAATTTGGAAGTGCAATTTGTGGTTAATGAACTTGAAAGGCTATACCATGTGTATACTTTCAAGAACTTGGAGTTGGTTGCTATTTGAAATCAGACTAGTTTGGAGAGTGATAATATGACATACTACTGCTTTGTACTACCTTATTATACTCATGGATTACTTTTGCTTTTTAGGTCCTCTGCAGAGCTTCTTTTGAAGTATGATGCATCAACTAATATTCCAGATAATAATGGTATGTGTTATACTTGAAGCGTTCTCCTTTAAAGACAATAAGAATGATCTGTGATTTTTAAGGAAAGCGCACCTGCCACTGTCTACTTAACTTATTCAACATTCTAAATGGGTACAAGAAAACCACTACATAAATTTGATGCCCATCAAGTGTTGCATTTCACATGTTGCTGTCTTTCAAAAGAGGAGGGTGCTTTATCAAGCAGAAGAGGTCGTAACGTGGCCTAGGAAAAATTCCTGTGAATGTTTAGACACCAGAACATAAAGAAAAATGATGACAGAATTTTAAGGGAAGCTGTATTGTCCTTCATGTACTGTAAATTCTCTATTAAGTGCTCCCCAGGGTTTTACTTATTTCAAACTCATCTGAGAATTGAGAATGGGAGGCTTATTTAGTTTAGAAAAGACAATAGTGTCAGTTCTCCATAAAGAACTAGAATACAAAGTGAAAAAGCTTAAGAACAAGAAGTTAGAGGTCGTGCAGCCAAGGAACAAAAGGAAATGGTTCAGTGCACATGAAGTTTTACAGTTGTGATTAATTAATACAGTCTATCGCTTATTAGTGAAGAATCATTAGGAGAGGGGAGGGGGGCTTACAATGTACATATGTGTAAGAGAGAAGGGGGCTTATTTGAGATGGGGGACTAAAAAGAGGATTTCAGTTTCTGGTAATTATAATAACTACATTCGTTTTCTGTAATAGGAAGGATGTTGTGCTTTTTGATTGTTTAATGATTTGTTTTTTCATTTTCCAAAAAAATGGTAATTTGGGCAATGGGAAACAAAAAATGCTATAAGTGTTGCCTTTAATAACAGAAACCTCCTCTACATGTGCAGCTGTACATTGTATGGTCACTGTCAGTACCATATCCTGCTTTCGCAGGTGGGGGAAAGAGAATAGTCAATACCTAGCCTTCCAGTTGTGCTATCAGAAACTGATCATTGCCTGATCGTATTTACAAGTGCAGTGCACTATTTGTGATCCTTGTAAAATATGGTGAACATAATGTACTTATTAGTTTTTCTCCATTTTGTTCTGACTAGGGAACTATCCACTTCATTTAGCTGCATGGAATGGCCATGCTGATGTAGCTAGAGTACTAATAAACACAGGACCATCAAGAGCAAATGTCAATGAGCAGGCAAGTGAAAAAACATACTTTGACAGTTTTCTGATCCTCCAATTTTTTTAAGGGATTTCCTTTTGCCTCACACACACCCACTTTATTAACAATTAACATTTACATGTCCACCCGCAAATAGCAGGCGCTAGTCTAGGCGGGCAGAGATACAGGGGTACAGCAATCAGTGAAAAATTACAAATAAATATTTAAATATAAAAATAAGTAAATGAAGCTTAAATGTAAATAAATGACATTTACAAAATCAACCACTTGTAGGAGATACTGGTAAATATAACTGCGAAACTAAATTATTTTGTACGCTATGTAAACTGTATAAATTAAACTGTATAGTTTGCTATTTTTTGAAGCAGAATGGCACTTCATCATAATTGTCCTCTTCCTCTAATAATGAAAGCAACATGTCATGAAGGGTTTAGTTTTACCGTTTGTCTCACGATTGTCACTTTGATATTGATCGTGCCGTTTCAACTGCACACTGCAGGTCTTCATCAGGCGATAGTGTTGATTTACTGAGTCAAACTATTTGTACCACCGTGGTTGTTAGTGATTGGTGTATCACAAACCTTGCTTGTAGTTGGTGGGTTTCGATCCAAATCATTGTTGGCCCTGTGAGAGGATGAAACTGATCCCTTGGCAGTACGTTGTGGTAGAGGTTGGTTGTCATGTTGTCTGATTGTAAACATTCAAGCTTCAGGAATCTCAGTTCCACTGTCCCTGTTGATGTTGTTCGGGTGAAGTCTTAGTATGTGGATAGCCTCCTTAACTCTACGAGAGTACCGGTGAGGTTCCCGGTCAATAAACTTAACTTCGTCCCAGTGTGGATAATGGCCGGTCTTATTGGCGTGTTCAGAAACAGCTGAAGTTTGAGTTCCTGAAAGCCATATATCCCTACCGTGCTTCACCCTAAGATGATGATGAAGACCTGCAGTGTGCGGTCGAAATGTCAGGATCAATATCAAAGTGACAATCGAGAAACAAATGCTAAAACTAAACTCTTTATACACATTATCCATGATGATTAATGTCTTTCATGACAACATGTCATTGATATGTTTTTTAAAACCTCTCTTGGGGTGTTGCAATCAGTTAGATGTGGATCACGTCAATCATAATTTGATTATATAACATGTAGAAGTCATGATTTTATTTATTGTTTTATTTACATGCAAAAGCCAGAAATATATTCCTCCATGCCTTAGGAAGAAGAATGTATAAATTGGAGGTTTGAGACTGAAAGGTTGCATGTACATTTTTTTTCCAAAGAATGGTACAGAGGATACAGCTTTACATTCTGCTGCTCAGTTTGGTCACAGCCTTGTGGTTGCTGTTTTACTTGAGGTTTGTATATGAAGTTAGTTTTATGTCACTTTTTATTGAACAGTACACTTGCAGTCATACCTCCCCTACACCCAGTGACCACTCAGGATTTGAAGATGTGGTGGTCGCTTATTGCAGTTGGTCACTTACGAGATGTTGAGCCACAACACGTCTCTTCTGAGAAGAGCTCGGGACACATTCTTATTTTTGGAAGAGAATTATTTCATGCAATTTTAAACATACAAGTAACTTAGTACACCCAATCTACGTACAAGAAAGACACTGATCAGGCCATGCGTCAAGTGTTTGCTTACAAACAATGAATTTTATTAATATCATCTATTTGAATTGCGGGATGAAGAAATAAAATGCAGAGAAGATCTTCATAGTTGAATTCAAATAGAATACTGTAGAATAGAATGGAATGGAATAGACTAGCGTATTTTATTTAAACACATGTCATGCTTTAAGCTCATTCACACTGTAATTGTATATTTTAACTACCTATCTAACAATAGAGTGTTCACAAAATGAAAAAAAAAAGGCATCAATGATTTTAACAAGTATCATAATTTACTCCATAATTACATGTACATACATGTGTAGCCCCAATTAAAAATTAAAAATTGTGAAAATAAAGTCATTGCTTGAGGTTTGATCTATAAGGCTTGACTGGGAAAATTTTGGTGTTTTGGATCAGTGGTTGCATGCTTATGGAAGGAGTTTGCTTATGAGACGTGGTTACATATGGAGGTTTGCTGTACTTACAACAAGGTATAGGCAAGCAAATGACACATTAGTGCATCCTAACAAGGCTGATGATTAATTCCATAATACCATAAAAATTGATACATACTTTTTTTTTTATTACAGAATCATGCAGACCCCTACATACGTAACAATCGGCAAGAATCACCTCTTGACTTGGCAGCTCAGTATGGTAGAATGGAAACTGTAAGTGATGGTGCTACTTCTGTTCTGACCATTTAAATTGAAAATGTGCTGTCTTCAAACCCTAAGTAATATCCTCACCAAAAGCCATACCATATTATTTTATTCAATTAACCACCCTGGGCACTATTAAATTTTTGGACCTTGAGAGTGTGCCTTTTTTTGAGGCTGGGAGCTTATTAAAATAATTTTCACCATTTTCAGCAATTTTAAGTATGTATATTTTGCAACAAGACAGTTAATGGTAATAACAAACCACAAAGATGTAACAAAGCAAGGTTTCTGTAACATTCTCTGAAGATTACTCCCTCCTGGGGGAAGTCTCTTATTAGTACTTATTCAATTATTTTTTCTGGGGGCAGGGGTGGAAGGGAGAAAGGGGTGGGTACTTATTTCAGGCTGGGGGCTTATAAGCTTTTTCTGCCTTTAGGATGGGCGCTTATACGAGGTGGGTGCTACTTCAGGGTTGGGCGCTTATTTGAATAAAATAATACGGTACTCATTCCTACTCTATAATTTCTTCCATTTCATTTTTTATAATATTGTTATGACAACTCTGTTAGGGACTGTTATTATCTTTTTGAAGCAGTAACAGCATGTATTTGTTCACCCACCACAGTCATTTTTTCCAGTCTGTCCTTGGGTTAACTGTCACTATCATCCATCACAAAAAGTGAGCTCACCCATGAAAGGAGTCACACTGCAGTCTATAATAATTACAGCCCTGCACGCGCTCCAAGTAAATTGAAGTTTCTAAATGAAAAAAAATTCTTTCAATGCACAATATGCTAGTTTAGGAAATTTATAAGTGCTGGTATTGTAACCAGCAATCTCTAGCTCTAATGTTTATGGTTTTTTTATTGCACTTTATAGGGTGTAAAAAAATCAGTTTTACAGCTTGCCATTTGGGCAAGCTGTAGCTATCATGTACTACCAGTAGCCCAAAGGAAAAAAATAATTGATGAGCAAGATTGATTACAGTTCTTCTGTAATTTGAATTCCTCAAGAAACTTCACTATCAACAAAGAATTCACTGGGCCAATAGCAAAATCCACTAACCTAATGGTATCAGAAACTACTCTTTTTGCATGCTGCTCTCAGGGGGATAAGTTTTTAAGAAGGTTTCTTTGGTACACACCAGAAAAAAAAAAGCAAAAACAAAAAACAAAAAAAACACTTTAACCTTTAATTGGGGTGAAAGTGACCTTTTATTTTGAATATTATCTGTGTGCTTGCAACATTTGAGATAATTACATTACCATACTTATTATATGTTCTTCATTTCAGGTTAAACAGCTCTTGAACTACCACCCAAATCTACTTGAAGATATGAGTGCAGTCAGGAGTCACACCTCTCTTCATCTCGCAGCCAAAAACGGTCACATGAATGTAGTCTCCTATTTTCTCAGCTGTGGAATGGATGTCAATATAACAGTACGTCTGTTTTTTCAATTTTTATTTTTAGAAAACAAGAACATACAATGTTGCTGGAACAAGAAATGATATCCAGTATTTTTGGTTGGCCTCAGGGAGCCTTAAATACAGCATAAAAATGATTGAAGTTTTGAAGAAACAAATTCCTTGTCACTAGGTCCCTCACAACAATGTAAAAAACAATAATCAAATAAAATTAACAATCGAACCTAGCCCTAAAACAAAAGAGCTGCAACGTGCACATATTGTAGGTGTCCAAAGAAATAAGAAGCATTAAAGAGGTACAATGCTACTGATTTTCAAGAAGTGTACTCTAGCTTAAGCCATGGGTCTTAAAACCAGAAATGTAGAATCAATTGTGCATTTTCTCCTGAAAGTTTAATGTGTACATGTATGAAAGTGAGTTCACGATCATCACAGTAGAATGAACAACCTAAGCAGTTGAAAAAGAAGCTGAAAAAATTCCTGACCTTTGCGATGACTGGATGCAACACTCTATCCATTGAGCTAATCAAGCCATCTGAAGAGTAAGCCATTCATATTTTAATCCGCAGTTCAAAATATGATTCATTTCATTATTTCAGTTTAATGACTGTGTACTTGATTCACAAGAAAGTTGTAAGGGGTGCCTTAGCAGTCTACTACAATACATCTAGCCATTAATTACATCCTTCCCTTATGGTCCTGTTCAACCTAATATAGACATACCCTGGGGGGGGGGGGGGGTACTCCCTTATGAGGGCTTAATAGGGACGTGCAGCCAGCCAGGGTATGTTTTTCGAGATTTTTGTGTTAAACAGGGTATCGATTTTATCATTTTTTGTCTTAATTAGGGTATCGATTTTATCAATTATTTTTGACTTAAACAGGGTATTTTCTGATTGTCAATGGATTAAATAAGAGAGAGTTTCGTATTATTGTCTTACAGAGGGTATGGTTTCAGGTTAAATGTCTTAAACAGGGTATCAAAAATTGGAATTCTGCCTTAAACAGGGTAGGAAAATCAGCAATTTTTGTCTTAAACAGGGTCAGGGTATGAGGGGCCAGGCCGCACCTCCCCACCCAAGGATATATCAAGTAACCTCCCCCCCCCCTCCCCCGGGAAGACGTACCCTTAGAAAATCTGATGTTCCACGATATAAACCCCTCAAAACAGTGGAACTACATATTAATGCATGCTGGATCTATCGGTGAGGATACAACCCCCAAGTCAAAGCATCTTAGAGTACACTGAAATACAGTTGAACCTCTCCACAACAGCCACCTTGGGGACAGAAGAAAGGAGGCATTGCAGCGAGGTGGCTGCTGTAGAGAAGTTTAAACAAGAGTCAATATATGTATTGTGTGCCAAAAAAGTGGCCGTTGTAGAGAGGTGGCCATTAGTGGACGTTCGACGACTGTAATGGTTATTCTAAGAGTATGACTGACAATAGTTAGAAATAAACGTTTCACTTTTAACAGCAACAGAGATCTTCACTTTTGAAACGAATTTTAATTTTTCCTGTCTTTTTTTTTTTCACTTTTAAATATCAATCCAGCACTTAGCAACAAAGTTAGCATTTTCAGAAATTGTAGCTTTTTTTCTAGGAAATGCGGATATCTTTTCAGTTTTTTCTCCCAGATTGTGATTTGCCATTCCAACCTGCATGGGCAACTTCTTATTTTCAGAAAAACCATTACTTTGCATAGTTTGATCCCCAGCACTTCAACTATTGTGAATCAAAATGCTTTCATCCAAACAAGCCACAGTCCCAAATTATATTATTTTAAAATCCACTCGTAAGTGGTCGCTTACGGGAGTTGGTCTCGTAAAAGCAATTGCACTACAGGGTGTCTCTTTCAAGATGTGCAGATGTCAGAGTATTATTTTATTGCATGTAACTTCCCAGTTATGTACATGTGTAGTTCCATGTTGTTACTGAGTGTTCTTTGTATACTCTGTATGGTGTAGTATATACAGTGAACAAAGAGACCACACCATTTGTCAAGTGGTTGCTTACAAGAGGTTAAAAACAATGGAAAACGCCAAGAGAGAGGTTCTAATATTATATTGCTTTGACTGGGAAAAATGTTTGTTTTTGATAGGTTGTCAGTTAAAGACATGGTTGCTTACAAGAGGTTAACGTTGTTGCACATGAAGGTTTAACTTTATATAATAATATTATTTTTGTAATTGTTTCACGCGACTTAATGAATGTATTATCGTTCTCTTAACCAGTGTTCCTCCGGTACAGCCCTTCATGAGGCTGCTTTGTTTGGTAAAGCAGATGTTGTCAATCTTCTCTTACACTGTGGTAAGTTAGATACGGCTTCACTAGTTCATCAATCATAATGATTCTCTGTGTGGTAAATTTTCATACCCACTCCCAGACAAGTTCTCAAGGTAGCCAAAATAGCTTAGTACATACAGCACATGTACACTGTACTTGCAGGTTTTCAATGTGTACTAAAAATTATTAAAAATAGAACTTCAGAAAGTCACTTTAATACACTTGGAAGAGTGGAAGCAGAGGACAGGGCTATCATTAAGAGGTGGGGGCCAGCGATTTCCCCCGGCTACTATGGACATGGCCCCCGGCTACGTTCAAAGGAAAATAGAAGAAAAATAGAACCAAAGAAACCCCTAACTGTTAGATTCCCCGCCCACTTGTTGTATTTGCCCTCTAACTTGAAATTTAGGGACAACCCTGAGAGGAAGAAGAAAATGGTGGTAGAACTGAGAAAGTGCACTTTGTGATTTTAAACAATCAACTCAAGGGTTAAAACCAAACTACTATCAATAATATTATAAGAAAAATTAATGTTATTAAGAGAGGATGAAACTTAAGTTGAAACTTATAAAATTTAATGTGTGGCTCTCTTAAGTGTCCCCAACTAACTTGAGTCACTTTCCTGATTCAAGTATGCATGTATCAAGAGAGAAATCTTTTGGAACTGACAAGAGAACATAACAAACTCAACCCACAGAATTATGGTGTTGATGCCGTGGTTCAAACCCAGGCCATAAGTGCTCTCACCAATGCGCCATTCCTGTTCTCCCAAAAGGAAATTGGTCATGCTCCTTCCAAAGATCTCACTTTTCTCATTTTGGGATCTCCATTTCTGATTGCAATTTTGCCGAATTATAATGTACTTTTTCAGGAGTGGATGTGACAGTGGTGGATCACAATAATAAAACTGTGTTAGATCTGCTAGCTTCTCACCCTTCAGCAAGAACAACAGAAATCAGAGATCTCATATTTGGTAGGTCTTGTCGAGTACTTAGGAGCCATAATTGAAAAAAAAAAACCTTACAGGGCTGTGCTCTAGCAGAGATTGATGGCTCGCAAATGACCTACTTTTCCCTTTAGATCACTAAGAAATTGCATGTCTTAAATCAAAACTTACCAGCTAGTTAATTACTGGCTTACACTGTAGACTTGTCATCTTAGACCGAGTTTAGGCAGCTCCAGGCAAATTTTTGAACAGACAAAAACTTGCTTGGATTTTCCTTTCATGTACCCTGGACTGTGGAACTGTGCAAGTTTTGAACAGCAAAGTGTGTAAGTTTTTGGCCTGATCAGATTAGTTGTACATGTATGGTTCCACTTTTACAGGGACTTGTGTACATATAAAAGAAATGTACAAATGTTTGCACAGTTTGTACAGTAAAAGCCTAGACCCTCTACATTTCATATAATATGTTAAAAAAGGCTATTTCCAATCCTGACTCTGACAAAAATTTTTATGGACTTGTGTCAACACTACTGTTAAGTAACAGAATTTGCACAGTCCTGTGTAAATGGGTTGCACAGGTGAAAAATTCTACTGTTTGAAAATAATACATGTCTTTGTCTTGAAAATGAAATAGGCTAATGGTTAGTTCTGACTAATTGTTAGCTCCGTTTATTTAGTTTTTAAATGAAGATGTGATCATCACAGTGGTAATTATTATTGCAATATTTTAAGCAATTGCAAATTTACTTGAAAAAAAAATGTGGGGACTTCAATGGGATTCGAACCCATGGCCTCTGTGTTAACACTGCTCTCTACCAGTTGAGCTATGAAGACCCGTACATTGGGAGCAGGCCAATTTGGTGAGTTCATCTTTACCTGTAAGAGGATTGAAACATGAAGATGATGTGAACTGCGGAAATACAAATTTAACAAAGGTTCAAGATCATCGCAGTGGTAATTGGAACTCAACAAGTTTGCCTGCTCCCAATGTATGGGTCTTCATAGCTCAGTTGGTAGAGCACTGCAGTGTTAACACAACTAGAGGCCGTGGCTTCAAATCCCTTTGAAGTCGCGAAATTTTTTTGCAGGTTAATTTGCAATTGCTTACATTGCAATTACCTATGTAACGATTTATATTTTCATTTGAATTTGTAATTCCACAGTTCACATCATCTCCTTATTTAGTTTTTGTTCCAAACTTATATGCTGGGTACTTTGTTTTTTGTATTTCTACAGCTATAATTTTCTTTGAGCATAGGGACCTTCCTTTGCTGCTCACAGAATTGTCACATTGCATACGTACAATAAAACACATTTTATTCACATTTCGAACATACAATAATTATAAAAATATACATGTATTATAAGAGCAAATATTACTTTAAGATTTTTTAAAAATATTATTTTGTCACAAGATTCAAAACTAAGTTAAATAGCAAAAGAAACAAAATAAAAGTAGCTAATAAGGATCTTTTGCTAACTTTCTTGAAACAACATTTAATTGCCCTTAGTTAATGTTTAATTGTTCAGAATTTTATTGTTTTGCCATCTCATTTTTACCCCATTATTGTTTCTTGCATTGTGGTAACCTGCATTTTTATTTTGATATAATAACAAACCCTTTGACTCACTTCTAA
This sequence comes from Porites lutea, assembly GCF_958299795.1. Taxonomy (NCBI): domain Eukaryota; kingdom Metazoa; phylum Cnidaria; class Anthozoa; order Scleractinia; family Poritidae; genus Porites; species Porites lutea. Next base: position 19,612,227 of record NC_133206.1, read on the forward strand.
TTATTAACACTTAATTGTTTTAACTATTACTAATTACATGTAGCCTCCAGCCTTAAAGAACCCACATGTACATCTAGCTTAAAACGACAGTTTACTGGTGAGTGGAGCTTCATTTTCACTGGTGCACTAAAATTAAACAAGCACTACTAGTTAGTGGTATAAAAAACATACAACAATAATTATTTATACTATTGTTCTTTATGTGCTCACACAGTCACACCATCAATAGAGTGTCTAAAGATATTGTCTATGGCCCCTCCCCGCCCATTGTTCATACATCACAACACTGTATAGTTTAGTGCATTATTTTATTTAAAATACACGTTTTTTCTCTTCATCTCACTTTTTTTTGTATGATAGTGAGGACATTACAAGGAAAGCCCCCTTTTCAACTTTTACTACCATTGGCATGGATATTAGATTGATGTCAGTTTCTTCTCTGCTAAGCTAAATCATCTTTTCTGCATTTCCACTTGCTGGAATTTTCTTTTCCACTTGAAAATTTGCCAAAGTAAAGTTTACCCCCTTATTAGAGCACCCTCCTTTGAATAGGTGCATGAGTTCCCTTAAGACCAAAGATTTAAAATACATGTATAGTATTTTTATTGTGTATGCACAGGTGCTTTAATTTTGTAAATTTTGGGGGGAGCATGTTATTTTTTGACAAATTTAAAATGATTACACATACCAGTTGGCACACTCACATACATACATACAATAGTTTTATTTAAACACTATATCAGTTCATATTTATAATGCTTTTCCATCGAGCCATGTGTTACATTAAATCCTATTGTTATATTCCTACACTTTCACTCAACTAAACAGGGACTGTCATTGGTTGATTCTTGGTCACGTGGCCTTGAATAAAATCAAATGTATCCGTCCGTGATACATTTGAGCAATTGTTCCCTGCTTGGGATACATCACAGCACGTGATCAAAGCATGGTGGAAAGTGCCATGACCTAAGGGGGATAAACACTGCCAGTTTTCACTTTCGGGAATGAACAAAACACAAGGGAAACATCAGGACTCTTGGGAAAACAAAACTAACTGTTTCCCTCGGGATTTGACATTAAGTGTATACTATTAATAAGGTAATACTTAAAATTATTGGGTGTTTGTTTTAATGTTTAAATTATCATGGATTACAAAATTGAAATGAATAGAAAAAAAATTAATTTCCTGGCAGCGATTCTTTAAAGGCATTCATAGTGGTTTGATTTTGTGTTCCAGACTGTTACACCTCAGTAGTGAAAACTTCATTTCCCTGCCTCAGACAGTGGCCTGGGAATGAATAAATTATGAGCTGACCTCCTTAAATTGTGGGAATGAATTTGTGATGAATTTTTGAAAAAGCCATGCACTAATTCTTTCATTTGTCTCTTATTTTGACTGGACGAAAAGTGTCAATAAAAAAGTAGTAAACTCAGTGTTCACATCACCTTACCACCTTAGTTAAACTGTGTGTAATTTTGTATTCAGTAGGTGTCTATAAAGCTTGATCCAACAGTAGTTTTTGCATGTAGCTTTTATGCTTTTATCTTCGTCAGAATTCCAAACTACAAAGAAGCCTTTTCCAGGAATTCATTCATCAAACACATTCCATGTGAGTTTGTAATTATTGTTAAACTGCTATGCATTTAGATACCTTGTAAAGTTTAAGGGACCCATTTCAAACTTCACATGCATTGAATTATTATAATACTAAGGAGGAAAACCTTGATTTCTTGCTCATATGCATTAGATTTTCCTTTAACCTTGTTACTCCCTAGCTCAGGTAGAAATTCATTTTAAATTCGAGTTTTAAAAAAAGTAAGTCCCACATGAAAGTTTATAGTATCAAATAGCAATAGTTGCTCCACGGGAAATTCCTGTAAGGCTGTCATCTTTAGAACAACATTACCACCCTGAATCCAGGGAACTCACTTCACGACAGGTAGAAAAGTTTAAGATAATGGAAAAATTAATTGGGCAGTTGTAAATATGAGCTAAGTGATTTTGATGCCAGCAATGTTTTTTGTTTATTATATATTTTGTACAAATAAAGTAAAGCCCCATATATCATTCTCCCCTATTGTGTGCACAAGACGTTGTTCTAACTTGCAATATATGCTTGGCAATTCCCAGCCATCTGTTCATCTCAGCTGTTGCTTCTTTTGTTATCAAATTGAAGTCTTACTGTATGTCTTTCTTGTTTGTCTTTCAACTTTAAGGGATTCTCACCTAACCGACCAACATCAGCTGTTTACCCAAGAAACCTTCATTATGATGATGTTCCTAACCCAGTACCATATCAAAAAGGTTGGTTTGGATTTATTTATTTCTTAAGGAAGCCAACATCAAAACTCTTTGAGAAATTATATGAGGTTAGATAAATATTTATTTAACAGAGTTAACAACAAGGAACGCGAGCGTGGTCAGCGGTCAGTCGTTTGGCTCAAGCGCGGTCAGCCTTGCTTGCATCATCTCCATGTGCTCAATACAGTGTTTTCGCGTCGGCCATTCTCTTTGTTTAGCCTTTGGATCATTCTTTTACCCCCATCCCTCCCCCCCCCCCTTAATTCTTCCATTGTTAAATTAGTGTGACGGGTGCCTGGTTCCATTGGCGTGGGGGCTCATGGCTGGAGGGCGCGGGTTTGCCAGCCATGGGGGCGTAACTCTGTCTAAGGGCTGGCTGTGCCAAAGGTGGAAGCCCCTGGACATCCCGGGCACCCACCTCCACTCAGCGACACAGTTGTTAATTATTTTGTAACAATGTTTTTGTCAAGTAAACGTTACCTGTGGTGATGTTTTCTTGTCATTAGATGTGGCTTCACGTACTCTTCGTAGGTCTGGTTCATATGATTCAGTCCCACCCCCCCGAACAAGACAGGAATACTTGGTAAGTGAATATAAAATCTTATGACGTGGTGGAACCACTTGATTAAGGACTTCTCTCGCTTGGGTCACTAAAATGCTTCACGTTCTTTATTTCACATTTTTTGCTTTATTTCAGTGGATTTTGGCTAATTTAAAGGCAACTAAACGGGTCCATTAGTCATAATTAAATACAAAAACTTGCATTCATTTATTGCACTGAAAAAGGTGTTGGTTATACTAAAGTAAAGGAATGATTCATATTGGTAACCCTTCATCAGAGTAAATCTAAATTCAGATTAGAGCAAATCTTAGTTGTAATCATTTTATGTAAGCAAATTTTTCCTCTTAATTCAAACAATAGCTCCAATTATTATTTTGTAAATGTTAGAATGAGTAAGAATTTAATGATGGATGATGATGACAATAACATAAACTATTTACTCATTGTAACAATTATTGTTACAATGAATAAATAGTTTATGTTATTGTCATCATCTGGGCCTAACTCCTGTGGCTCTTTCTCCTCTTTGGATCTTTAAATCTTCGTGGTTCTTCATCTTTTTCTCTTGTCTTCTGGTGCCTTTGTAATTGCACTGTGCAAAATTGCTTCTTCTTTCATTCATAACACATGAGCTAATTCCAACCACCATCTCCTTTGGAGTCTTCATTTATATGCCGATCAGCACTGTATTGCTTTGCCTTTGCAGTTACTTCTGCAAGGCTGGAAAACAGAAGAAAAAGGAAACCAAACAAAATCCCTGACTGTTTGATTCCCCACCTACTTCTTGTATTAACCCGGCAGCGTAAAATTTTAGTGACAGCCTTGATTCTGGTTGCTCTCTTTCATAGCCCTTTAAGATTGTTGCAAGATATTTATGCTGGGAGGTGTTTAGGTTTTATTATCGGCCAGGTTTCTGTAATTAAGTAGTAGTGTATTTAAAGGTCCCATAAGTATAAGCAGTCACAATAGATTACATGTTACGATCAATATTTTTTTCTTTGCAGAGGCAATCAAGTTATGATACTGTCCCCCCTCCCAAAGGTTTGTTAATAGTCTTTATTTTGTGAAAGGTTTGAACCCAGGAGTCATTTCAAAAGTAGGTTGAGTTTGATCGTCCGGGTGAACGTAGTCCTGAATAGGACTGTTGTTGTTGACAGTGACTGACGTTTCGACAACCTGTGCGGTAGTCATCTTCAGAGTCTTCAGAGTCTTCGGTAGTCATCTTCAGAGTCTTTATTGTACTAAAAAGTCAGGTTTTATCTCAGGTTTTGTCTATAGAAGCACTATTTTTTCAAAAGTAAATGACTGAGTCAGTCTTCTTGACAATCTATTAATGTTACATTTCAATCCCTTCCGGGAGTTACCCTTATCAATAGCTGTGTCTAAAATAATTACTTTGTGATATGTTTAGAAATGACCAAATCCTCCGACTGGACTAAATATGATGAAGTGGAGGAACGATCTCCTGGTAACATTCAGCTTTCCAATGCTACCAAAGGCTACTCACTTCTTGGACCAGCCGAAGAGCCCGCCGAGGGGGCACCACCCCAGCTCACACCGCAGGATATCCATGGAGGCTATGCCCTCATTGGGTTTCCTGCGCAAGGAGAAGGAAACAAACCCTCAAGTTCGTCGCGACCTGACAGCACTTATTCTGAAGTCAGAAATGAGGGCGACAGTTTTGCGTCAGTTAAGAAGTCTTCTCCGTCTCAGGCTGATTTCAGTGACTACTTTCTTGTTGGATCTCCGGCTGATGGTAACGAAAGTCAACCTCTGCCTGCATCAGGTATGACGTTTTCAGTTCTTGAGGTATCTTGCACAGTCAAATCTGTAATATATCAATTTAGCCAGGGCTAAAAGCGAAGCTCTGGTTAACAATACTTGTAAACAAAAAAAATCAAATCGTGTGATGCTAAACGAGGAGGGAAATGAAAATGGCATCAAGATCAATAGATCTAATTAGCAAAAAAACAAATTGCACATGCTGCAAAAAATGGCATCAAGATCAATAGATCAATAGATCTAATTAGCAAAAAAACAAATTGCACGTGCAGCACACTTTTTTTTCTAATTAGCAAAAAAGAAACAAGAACAAATTTGCACGTGCAGCACGCTTTTTGTCTTTCTTTGCCGTTGTTTTGCACAACTACAAAGCTGTTTTGTAGGACTAAAACATCAAACTTCCTAGTTAGACATTATTTTTATGGAGGAATTGTCGTATGTGCTTACCCAATATTTTGCCTCCTGTGTTCATGTTCGCTTTTATTTTTCACTGCCGCTCATTTTTACCTTGCTGGCCACTAGCATTTCTCCTTGTCTCACAGCCGCTTTGAATTTTCATGTTTTTCTTCCTACAAAATTCGTCTCTTTTTTTTTTTCAATCACTCGCTCTGTTATCCAGTTTAGTGTAAACATAAAAAATAACGCCGAAAAAGACACGACTTTGTTGTTGTTTTTTCTTTCTAAAAGTCCGGGCGGCCATGCGATTTCTTTCCAAATAAAACCTTGAATTGCATTTGGGTTGCCATACCTGTTGATTGAAGTATTTTACATTGGTATGCCTGTGGTGAGGTCGGGCGGGAGGACGGGCGGTGTACGGTCACGTGATTACCAAATTTTCTCGGATGGGTAGTTTATCACATTTTTTTACCCATGGTGCTCCGCTGCGCGCGCTTCGCGCGCGAGAGCTCCGCTAATAAGCAATCACCCTTGAGGAATGGCCAACTTACCTATTAGTTCAGGTCGACCATTCAACCTTTCACTAGACAAAAAATTCCAAATTTTATTTTGTAGAGTGCTCGAAAACAAATATTACCGTGTGAAAGTACTTTTAAAGATGTTTAATTTGAATGGTCACGCAGCAGGATTTCGTCCACAGACATGGAATCGGGAATCCACTGTGATAGAATTCGTCCGTGACATTATGGACCTTTTTGAATTTGAACCAGTTTTGTAGGACCTTGAACTCTGAAGTGAACCTCGAGCCTATTTAGCGTCGATCGTCTCACTATTTGAACTGATAAGTCGTTTTAGCACCTGAAAACTGACATTTTTGAGTGACACGCGTGTGAAAGACAGTAGAGCCGTAAAATACCCTTATCGCTTAGTTTTTTATCTAGAACGAGAGAAGAGTGTATGTAGTTTTTTGACAGAGTTTTTCTTTCGGAATTGTAAAGTCCGTGTAAAAAAGTGTAGAACCAGAACCTGAATGAAACCCTGAATTTCAATTTCTAAAATCCACTACCTGCATTCCGGAATCCATAGCGTGGAATCCAGAATCCAATACTTGAATTATATGGGTCATTATACGTTTCTGGGAAACCGCCCACCCACCCCTCCCCGAAGTCAACATTTTGCCGTAAGTGAAAACTAAGTGTTATTTGGTTAGGGGACGGGTAGGTAGGCAGTTTCCCAGAAACCTTTAACATTACATGGGGCGATATACTGTTTGTAATGTTTTTTTTTTTATCTTGAAGGTATGGTTTCTGAAGAGAACTCCACCTATTTCTTGCTTGGGGGGCATCCTCGCAGAGACGCCCGTGAGAGTTACGACACTGTTGCACCTAAACCAAGAGCAGTATCACAGCAGAGTATCTATGAAGTACCACCACCAATGTCCCAAAAGGGTGGAGGTGATGTCCAAGGGAATAATACCATACCCCGTCAGACTCCTCCCTCTAGGATGTTGAGGCGCTCATCTTCGGATATATATGAAAATCAACAAAGGCGAGCTACTGATTATGACTTTGTCGCTCTCCCGGGACGGAAAGCTACACTTGAGGCACCTTCGTATGACAATGTATCTTTACCTAGTCAAGTTCCACAAGTAAGTTATACTCTAATCACGCTGAAATGATTATAAAATATTTTGTGACTAATCTAAATAATCCCAATACACAGAATTAGGAGCAGGCATCTGGTTTTTTGGTGCGCAATACAAAGCGAGCATAACGGCATCACAAACACAGCGTCACAGTATTATAGACATAGCGTTACAGTATTATGGACACAGCGTTACAGTATAAAAGACTCAGCATTACAGTATTGTAAAGATTAAAAAATACATACAAATTTTATTATCTTTCCTGAAGGGGCTTTTCAAAGACAATATAATAATCTATCAAGTACAGAAGAAAAAAAAATTAAAAATTAACTGGTCAATACTAATTAGTATTTACCAAATCAGTGAATAGCAATTTTCGCGCGTTTTGATTGGCTCCGGTAACTCGGAATATCCTTGGCTATTCACTGTTTTGCGACCGGAGCCAAGATGGCGTCTCGTTTCGAGACTTTTTGGAAAGACGAAATTTGAGCGATAAATGAAGCAGTCGTACAAACAATTACCAAGAAAGCGACGAACTTTGGCTTGTCATTGTTTACTGGTAGGTAGAAAATTATTTTCATGCTGAATTTGCAACAAAATCGTAAAAATGCACTTGACAAAATCCCCGAAATGTTTGTAAATTGTAAACAAAGTTGCTACTAAGTGACCTTTTTAATTTACATTAAGTTTCTTTTTTTCATTTTTATCCAACTTATTTGATAAATCCCAAAACAACTCTCCCCCTCAGGACCGGTGAACAGCGCTAGCTATACCGTGTATACCTCGACACTTCGCGTCCCGGTATCTCTCACCACTATTCACCTCCCCTTCAGGGGATAGTTGTATACTATTGCGATAAGAATTGACACAGCGTCACAGTATTATAGACTCAGTGTTACAGCATTAGAGACACAGCGTTACAGTATTATAGACACAGCGTTACAGCATTACAAACACAGCGTTACCGTATTATAGACACAGCGTTACAGCATTACTGACACAGCGTCACAGCATTACAGACACAGCGTCACAGCATTATAGACACAGCGTAACAGCATTACAGATACAGCGTCACAGTATTATAGAAACAGCGTTACTGTACTAAAGACATAGCATTACCGTATTGTCGACTCAGCTTTACAGCGTTATAGACACAGCGTTACAGTATCATAGAAACAGCTTGAGACATCTCACAAGCACGCCTTAAATACTTCTGCAGTTACCACGTAACATCGTGTAGATACTCTCAAAATATATTTACCCTCGGCTGGAAAGAAGTCTTGTAGAGTGGGAAGATGGTTCAGACTGTTCATAGCCTTGCTAGATATTAGACGCATTAATTATTGCGCGCAATGTTGCAGAAATAGAAGAAGATTCTACTGAAGCAATGTCTCTTGAAACAATTTCACTCGCTGTCAGGGCCTTCAGGCTTGAAGTGAAAACTTTCCCACTAGAATGTTGGAAAAGTTGCCCCCAGGCCATTTATTTTTCAGTGGGGATCTGACCATCCACTTAACGCCAAAACATAATGATAATGATAACGAAAAAGAAAACGATAACGAAATGATAATGATAACGATAATGATAATGATATCGATAACGATAACGACAAGGAGAACGAGAATGATAACGAGAACGAGAACGAGAATGATAACGAGAACGAAATGATAATGATAACGATAATGATAATGATATCGATAACGATAACGATAAGGAGAACGAGAACGAGGAAGAGAATGATAACGAGAACGAGAATGAGTATGATAACGATAACGATAAGGAGAACGAGAACGAGAATGATAATGAGAACGATAACGAGGACGAGAACGATAACGATAAGGAGAATGAGAATGAGAATGAGAACAATAATGTGAATGATACGGTTCTTACAAACCGGTTTTACATCACGTAGAAGTCTCAATTCTAGAGAGTAAGTCCTGTTACCTTAAAACCCTAATCTGCAAGCACTTTCTTAAAAAGAAAAATCTCTAATCCTGATTTAAAAAAGTCTGCATTAATGGTATCTGGTAAGTCGTTCCAAAGCCTTAGTGCGATAAGCGAGAAAACTCTCTCGCCGTAAGAAATCGTTTTAGTCTTTGGAACAGACAGCAGATTTAAACTGCTTAAAAGATGGAAACCGGGCAAAAAATACTCAAGCATTATGAAGCACCATCCTCAAGTTTAGTCAGTCACACACTGCCGTTGGTGGAATCTCAATTTCCTTGGGAAAGATGATTTTTCAGTCAGTTACACAGGCGTCTTGGAAGAAAAAATTCGAGTACACTCAACAGGAGATGAACCTGTGACCTTCTGGTTTCTGGTCCAGATGATCTACCACTGAGCTACAGAATACTCGTGGGTGCTAAGGCCACTAAACTAGGTTCATGTGACAAACAGCCTGCATACTGCTAGGACTAGAATGTCGATATGTCCTAATTCACAATGACAAAAACGTGATGGTCAATTCCCGTGTTTCTCATTTACACCTTAGGATCAACCAACCAACCAAGAGACCCCTGCGGCATCTACGATAAGGTCTCGTCCTCAAGGAGACAAGATGTGTCCCCTGACAGATGCACAAGGATACGAGTTTGTACACGTGCGGAAACCAGAGAAAGGAACAGAAGAGTCTGCGCCTGAGATGCAGCCCTTTGCTCCGCTGCCTGGTTATTTGCCTATGGGTCCCGCGCAGCCTGACGCCGGTTATGAAGTGTTGAGTGCGCCAGCCGAGTCTCAGGATCAGTTAGGAAGTTATGCTGGCGAATATGAGACACTTTCTATGGCTGGACCTCAAAGAACAGGGACCCAGACAGCATCCAGTGCAAGGAGCATTCCATCATCAGTCCCTTTATATGAAGTGCCACCCTCCATGTCACCCCCTGTTTATGAGATTGCTCCTCCGCCAAAACCCACGAGCATGGTGAGCTTACAATTAGCGGAAAGCTGTGTTTTGGGTACATAGTGGAGGTATACTGTAAAGCCACCTTCAAACACCTTCAGGGTCTGATAGTGAAGACCAGTGCGTCTAACTAACTAGATAAATAACTACCTTTAGTTACTAACTTGCTAACTACTAACTAACTAACTAACTAACTAACTAACTAACTAACTACCTAACTAACTAACTACAGTGTAACTAGCTAGCTAGTAAACTAACTAACAAATTAACCAACAACTAAGTAAATAAGCTAACTAACTTACTGACTGTCTGTTAAAAGTTCGTGTCTTCAAAGCAGTCTGTGTCTGGAATGTTTATGGTGGCAATGCTCTCGGATATTTTTCTTATAGCAGTTGTCATCCGCTGAGTGTATTATATAGTATCGGTACTGCCAATGAGCTTTCATTTGAAAACCCCTAGAGTGAACTGCTCAGTAGCAACCCACCACTTTTCTACTTTAGGACGGATTGAAAACGTTAGCGAGATTCTTTGGCAAATCTCAAAGCACGGTAATGGGGATCCAAGGCAACTGTGAAAATATTTATCATAACTCAATTGCGGTCTACTCTAAGCATTGACCTTGTCTTTCTTTTCTTACAGGCCCCACCCATTCCTCCTAGACAACGCTCTGGAGGACAGTCGCAGCCATCGGTCACTGGCGAAGTGCAGTGGATTGAGAAAGAACCGACACAACCTAAATCTCCTGCGCGAAGACAAAATGAATATTCCGACTGGCGTCCTGCAATGTTTGGAGAACCTGCGTCACCTGGGAGGCCATTGTCGCCTGGGAGGTCTGTGACGGACGCGTATGAACAGGTGCGCATTGAAGGTCCTAAAAAAGGGACAGTAGATCGGGGGAGAGCCAGACAGATAACCATGCAGCATACTGGAGGGGAATACTGCATGCTGTCGCCTACTGCAGTAGGACCTAGGGAAACGGAAGGTGGGGAGAGCGCGGTTGCGGGTGAGAGACTGCCCAGTTTGACCGAACCCGTGATGACACCACCCTTTTCGCCTCCATCACCCAGAACGGCCGAAGCGTCTGTTTTTGAAGCGCTTGGCTCATTACGGCCGTCAAACGTGCCGACGATTCCGGAGGCGCATGAGGCAGACGGAGATCAGCAGCGCGATAGTAAAAAACGGCAGGCACCGATTCCAAAACCGAGGAGAAATTTGCAGAATACAACGAAGCCCAAAGTTCTTCCCCGCCATGACAGCTTGTTAGATGAGGAGTTTGATACACCCGCGGATCCCAAACGAACTTCTGGAATAGAAGTAGTGAATCAAGACCCGTTCAGTCTTCCACCTGTCGTGTCCTCATCAGATACTTCACCAAAAGACAAACCAAAGAAAAGTAATTTTGCTGAGTTGCACAAGCGCTTTTCGCCATACTCGTCCAGGGAAGACATCTTCAACTACACAGACGATGCGCTAGCAAACAAACGCGAAGAGCCCGATGGGGCAGAGAATGAAAGTGATGTGAAGCCATCGCCCTTGGTTTATGAGAATGTGCTGTTTAAACGTCGGGACGAAGAAGAGAATGGTGAAGAGGCGACTGATATTTCAAACAACACAACTGAAGAAGGGCACGATGAATCCGCGGAAAGACCTGATTCCTATAGGTTAAGCAAGTTGTCAGCAGATAGCCCCATGGATGAGAGGGAGGAATGGGAAAAGGTATCGTTTTCATAGTTGTTAATTAAAAGCTCTTTAGTTCAGTCTTATAGTCTGCAGAACAGGCGCATAATTCAGGTGAGCACGAATCGGGCGTGGAACTCGAGTTAAGCGCGTGCCTTCCGTGCCTTCCCTCATCGCGCGTGTCGTGCGCTCTTCGCCCGCGGCATGAGGGATAAGCGGAAGTAAATCAATCATAGCAACCTTTGGGGTTAAATTTATGCACTATTTAACCCAGCCTGGCGTTCAGGTTGACACTGTGATCAGCTTAGTTCCCACTTTCTTAAAGTTTACGAACTTTTTTTAAAGTTCCAAGAGTGACCAAAGTGAATTTTCTCCTAACAATAAATCAACTCATAATCAAGGAATGTGGTTATGAGAATTAAAAAAAAATTATCACCAAAAGGAAATGCCCTGATCTGTTATCAAATTATCTAAAGTCTCTTAAGGAAATGTATGGAAATCAGTCGGGAGAATTTGTATGTAGATATTGGTGCTTGAGAGTACAAGTATGAGATTCAATATGAATTTGATTTTGGAATTTGGAGCCACTTTCATTCTCAGATCTGTGATTCTTTCCGGGCACATCACGTAAACAGAAGGAACGACCGGATAAGAACGATATCACAACTGACTATCTGTGGTACACCAGCGTGGTTTGAGAACTCATATTTGTGGTAATAAAACTCCTTTCTCGCAACCTCCTGGCCAGGGACACTCTTCTGCCCCAAGAGCGAGAGGCATTTGCTGACTTTGCTCTAGGGGATGGGAAGAATGGTTGTAGAAAATTCGCACTCATTCTTACGTTGCTCAAAGCATCTGGACCCAGGTTGATACAGGGCTTCTCATTAAAAGAGGGGATGCATCTGTGTCTTCATATCTGCAAAAAGACATAAAAAAAGTAAGTTTTACGTCAAAATTGAAATACGAACAATCGAAATGGAAGGGTGGCCACGCGCGTTAGGGTAAACTAGAAATTAAAGACTGATGTGGTTTGCTTAATTTTAGTTCTATTTCTTTACTTGTCAGATCGAAGCTTTCTTATCATCCATTGGCCAGATTGAAGTGCCTCAGACGATAGAGGAACAAATTGCTAATGCAGGTTAGGTCTTTTCTGTCTTTCTTTCTGTCGTAACAGAATTACCAAAAAGATCACGTATTAAACAGCATAGGCTCTCGATTACAGCCGCTGCTCAGGAAATACGCCTTCGCTTCTTTCCTCCTTCCCTCGGGGAGAAACAAGACCAGACCCGAGGGAGCGGCGGTCATCGAGGCCTTTAAGAGTACTGATTCCCTCAAAAAAGCATGACTGAACATGGGTCACACGGTATTCAATTCTTCCATTTGCCTTTTGTGTTGCAGGTAAAGCGGAAACTGTACCGGATTGGCTTAAGGCACTAGACTTGGGCCAGTACGAATCCTCCTTGATGGCTAACGGATTTGATAACATACGTTTCTTGGTAAGACCTTTAGGTCACAAGTTCATGTTATGTGGATCACCTAACGTAGTAAAATTGAAACTGGTAGAATCTCAAACAACGCATCGCCCGGTTTTGCTGCATGAAGTTCAAACGAGTACTGCTTGTTCACTTTGGATAGACTGATTTTGCTTTCCATAACTTCGCAGCTCTATTAAAAGAAGAGGAAGCAGAATGTTTGTGCGTGCCAAACTTGGCAGGGCTATTACCCGAGTGTTTTTTCTTTATCTTCACTTAATAGTAATGTTTTCTGGTCTTTTACAAAGAGATATGTTGAAAGAAAGGTTAAGTTTGGTGGAAAGTTTTTTTCGAGCATAATTATTGTCACGCTTGTCACACAATGTTTGCCGTCTTATTTCCTCTCCCGTCCTATTGTGTAAGTTCAGTATTCTTTTTAATTGAAGGGAGATAGTGTCAATACCAAGTAGCCATTTTGTAGTTACTTGCGACACTGAGTTTGTGTTGTGTCGAACTGCACTGATGGACTGTTTCAGCCACGCTATTATTACGCTATTATTACGCTATTATTATTTGCGAGAGAGACTGGGTCAAAATTCTTCCCCAAGACAGTCCCACAGTGCAATTCGACACAACACCCACCCAGTCTCGCGCACAGCCT
>NC_133206.1:19630622-19680622 GCF_958299795.1 Porites lutea
AAATTTCAAGAGGCATGGAAATTTCATGTAGGAAAAGGGATATGTCTCGAGAGAGCCACTGAGAGGGAAATGTCAGTTTGGAGTATGGAGATGAGTGCTAACTTAATTAATTGATCACAATTACCGTAACTCTTTTCATGTATACCATTCATTCTTTTAAATTATAGTATCTTGGGTCCCATGCGGTTAAGACAATCACCGGGCTGGAATCTACCATTGATGCCTGCCGAAAAATGAGGGTAAAGTAAAGTGAATGCTTTTGTTCTTCTTTGCTTGAACGTTATAACTCCCTGACGTTTTCTTCTGCCATTTTTTACAGCTATCTACGGCTAAGCTACAAAAGATTCCTTCAGTCATTTTGTCTGTGTCTGTGAAAGGAATCAAGTTCATTGATGCCAGGTCTAAGGTACTTTGATTGTTTTTATTCTTGGTTAGAATTATTTTTACAATTGCTGAGCGTTTTCTCGCGCGCTGAGTGATCATGGGCTATAGCCTGAGAAAACAGCCCTCATTTCGCGACGCCACCACTGGTTTCCCCACCAAATGACATCTGAGAAACGAGCGCAGAAATTCCATACTGGTGACGCGTCACTACCCAGATCTGGGTAGTGCTTCGAATTGGTCGTGCCGGGTGAGAAATTTGATTCAACCAATCAGAAGCACTACTCTGATCTGGGTAGTGACGCGTCATCAGAATGGAATTTCTGCGCTCGTTTCTCAGACGTCATTTAGAGGAAAACCAATGTTAGCGTCGCCAAATGTCGGCTGTTTTCTCAGGCTACATGATCTATGGACGATGAGTGTATAGACCATGGAGATGACATGGTGGTGGCGCTATTTGTTTTTCTCTCTGTCTTACGCCCAATTTTACGAGAAACTTCAACGGAAATGGACCTTAAGGTGATTCCATAGTAAAAGAACCTAACATAGATTTTAGCTAAAACTTGTTACACTGATGTAACAAGTCAAGAAGATGATAAAAAAGTAATAAAAAGTGGGGGTCACCGTGCTCGTTTTGACGTCACAATGCTGACAAATACGGCTATTTAGGACCCTTTTACAAAAACCGCGGGCAGCGCAAGACTAGACAAAAAGGAGAGATTTTTTCGATGATACATGTGACATCACACAGAATTTGACTTTAATGTATTGTTTATCCACTTACGTACCAGAAAAATGCCTTTTAATGCCCTTGTTTTTACTTTACGCTCCAAAGTAGAATTAAATTGGACGCGCGCTTTTCGACCCGTGATGGCTCAATCCGTACAATTTAGTAAAATTGCCAAAAAACTGAACATAGATTTGTGCTAATTTTTTTCTCATCGAAAGGAAGCAATGTCCTTATTAAAATCATGAAATAAAAAATGGGGGTCACCGTACTCGTTTTTGCGGTAGAGCTGCAGAAAGTGCGCACCAAACGCATTTTCTCTGATTTTTGAGAGAGGACTGGGGCGAGTTTCAAAATAGAATGTATGTGAAAGGGGGAAGAAAGTATTAAAAAATCCGTTTTTACGGAATTTACATCGAGATATCACATTTAGGACACAATGTGATAAAGAAAGTGTTTAAATGAAAATCAAAGTGAGTAAGCACAAGTTGAACATCCACTATCGAGGTTCTGAGAGGAGGTCGAACTCAGCAACACGCGTGCTGCTTACGTTATGCACATTCCCAGCACATTGAGTCTCACCTCGAAAAGGAAACAACAGCAAGCAAAAATTCCAATAGTGTTTCTCTTCAGTCAACTTCATTTTAATAATATTACTTCACATGCTCTTTTTACGGCGGCCATCTTGTTATGCGCAGTAAGAGATGCGCAGTGCAAAACTAGGGAATCACCTTAAGAGCTTTCCATTTTATTTTTTTTAAAAAATGGACAGCAATTTTCAATGGTCTGTTCTTTAATTGACTATAGAACTGACCTTAAAATTAGGTGGATTATCCGTGTTGCGCGAATTATCCCACGGATAACCCGTCTGAGACGGATAATTCGTCCTCTAGGGTGGGTCTTAAGGTGGCTGAACACAGTTTTGGCAGTTTCTGAGTATAGGTCATTTGCCAAATTGTGGCAGGAGAAAGGTTGCAGCTCACAAGCTGAAACTTAGCAAGTGAAAAATATACTGATGAAAGAGTTTGACTGACAGGTAAAATTTGACGTTTTCGTAGTTTCCATGGCAACGTGAACGATTAAATACAACCTTAAAATTTCACCGTTACTCAGTTTACATAAAATTCTCTCATTAGATTTTCCCATAAACTCGCACACAGCTTACTATAATTAATCACTACCATTTGAAACTTATTTGACCAAATTTTAACAGAGGGGTTTTTAGATAATCAATAATATAATTCTACCGTAATTATTAAATGTGTCACAAAATTCGTCTGTTCAACTTCCATTTTAAAGTTCTCATCATTTAAAATACGATAAAAGTAAAAATTTTGCCAAATATCACAAAATTTTATAGAGTAGATTTTGAGAAATCGTCGTCTGTGTACCAATGCTTTTTTCGCCGCCATGTTAGTTTGTCTAATTTAAAACACGCGCTACCGCTGACCGCCCGCAAAACTGTGTTCAGCCACCTTAAACGGTCAATGATGGTGATGATGACAGTTACAATAAGGAAGATGGATGCTGACGACAACCACGATATTGATCATGATGATCATTGTTTTTGATATGATGTAATCTTGTATCCAGATCTCACTCTGTTTTACACTGAAAAGGGGCCCTTGGCCGATGGAGGTCTGGGTACGAGATTAAATAATAATAATAATAATAATAATATTTAATACTTATATTGCGCTTTTTCTATAAAAATTCTTGGGTTGCACGTGACGTCACCAAAAATCAAACTAAGAAACTATCGATTCTTCTGAGTTTCTACTTTCACGAAGTATTACAGTACCTAAACATCTTTACATAAACAAATTTTTGGTTGGAAAGGGTTCTTCGTTTTGCGAGAGAGGGCGCTTGAATTTCCAGGCTTTTGCGTTACGCGACATTTAGCTGGCGGCCGGGAAAGCTCTTATGTGGGTTAAAAACATTACTAATTTTGGGAGATTTTGCAATCTAAACATTCCTTGTCTCAGAATAAATATTACTGTAATCTTTATGAGTTCCTCAAGCGAAGAATTCACGCATTAGTAGGAAAACTCGAAAACAGATGTTTTTGTTGGTATCCGGCGGCCATATTGGTGTTCCTGAAAGGAACACCAACATGGCGTTTCCATACAAAGCTTTATAAATTTAGGTAAACCGTTTTTCCCAATATCTCGCATTTGAAATATTTCACAGACCTGATTCTTGGCAGGGGTTTTTGTATATTTATCTTTTTTCATTTCCCAGAATCTAGTCCTTCTGTGTTGAATGGTTTGCATTTTTATTTTTAATTGCGTGACAGTGCAAGCCAAGAATACTCAAAAGCGCATTACAATATTATTAATAACTAAATTAAAACCAGTAAAATTACCCGGTAAAATTACAATATTACAATATTAACATTACAATATTAAAAAAATAAAAATAATAAAAATAAAAAATAAATAAATAAATAATCTAACTAAAAGCCTTTTTAAATAAATATGTTTTAACAGAGCGTTTAAAAGAGTCGATTGATGTTTCCTGTCTAATTGGCAGAGGAAGACTGTTCCATAAAAAGGGGGCAGCCATCGATAACGCGCGATCTCCCAAAGTCTTCTTCGTTCTTAGCCGAGGTCTTTCTAACAATATACCATTATTGTTACGGCATAGTTGGTAACGTGAGACCGGTAAGACAGAGACAAGATCTTTAAGATAGCTAGGCGCAACACGGTGAAGAATCTTAAATGTAACAAGGAGAATCTTAAAATCTACGCGCAAGCGCACTGGTAGCCAGTGGAGTTCTCTTAGCAAAGGAGTAACGTGACAATACTTAGGTGCACAGTAAATATGATGGTGAAAATGATGATAATGATTACGATGATGATGACAACGACGATGATTATGGTGATGCTGATGACGACAACGATCACGATGAAAAGAAAGGAAAAAAAACTGGACAAAAAATAGATAAATAGTTTTGTTGTCATTTGTAAACTGACATAGCCTGCGTAGCTGGCGGTATTGTGTAGTAGTCGAGTGAGATTTGACGGTGGAGCCGTCACGAGCGGCGAAGCCGCGAGAAATACCGCCCTAATCCATTTTTTTGAAACTCGGCTCCGCCGCCAAAACTTTAATCTCGCACCCACACAATGCCGCCAGCTACGCAGGCTAAAACTGACACCACAAAGTAAAGGACACTGTTACCATTTTGTTTTAGATTATGGTCAGCTACCACGATATGAAGAACATATCTTACATCACGCAAGATCCAGAGGACAGAAGAGTTCTGGCATACATAGCGAAAGATGCCAAAACAGAGAAGCACTACTGTCACGTATTCAGAGTGGATTCCTTTGTGAGTCACGTAATGTTAATACACACCAACGACGTAAGCATGAAAGGGAGTCTTAAGGGCCACCAGATTTCCCGCAAACTTCAAAAACGTAAATAGGCTGGAAACAACAACGCAGATTTGGGATTTAGAGATTAACAATTAACCCCAAAAGATATTGCTGGAACAGTTATAGCAAACGAACGTGCGCTGGAAAGTGGACAGTGGAGAAATTAACCTTCGGCAAGGATTTTTCGGAAACACATGAAACGTCAAGTCTTTCCTATTATCGGAACGCTTATTACGAAGCGCAGCAGCGGAGCATTTGTGAGAATTATTTCTTGTCGTAGTTGTAGGGTGCGCCTTTGCCACATTATACAACATAATTGCGATGTGGCCCTTAGGCCTTGCTTTCTTGCTTACGTCGTTATGTGTATTTAAGAACATTGCTCTTGTGATCATTGTATTTAATTGCGTAGCAGGAGCACAAGGGTCTCTCACCTCCGATTAGATTATATAATATTTCAATAAACATTACTTACTTTATCAATGCGTGGAATAGGTCACTTTTGAGTTCCGAAAAGCCCCAAACTCAAAACGAGGCTAAGTGTAAAACTTTCTTGTGATAATGATTTTTATTTGCATGATAATAAAAAAATTGTCATATCAATGGCTTCTCACTATGCCTCGCCTTTAAACAGAGGCTTGATGCAGCCCGGAAATGGCCAGTAGTTTTCCTCGGTGGCCATTTTGAATTTTTCGGTCAGCTGGTACGGGGCAGGAACCCAGAAATATTTGGGGTCTGGGAATGGGTATGAGACAGTCTGGAAAATCTCGGAAGATCCGATCGCTTGCGGAGTATTATAAAGTCTTATAATAAGAGATACAAGCAGCTCCGAAGATTTCTCGGTTCCAGACCTTCCAGAATTTTCTTGGAGTTGTAAGAGTTCTCCATCTCATGCGAAAGTTTCACGTCGTGGTCGTACAGGGAGAGTAAAAATGTACCTAAAAGATTGATGCACTAGCCTTTGAGCAAGCTCTCCCTGGGTTCCCGGGGATATGGGGGTGGGGGAGGGAAGAAGGGCCCCGCCGCCAGAGCGCCTCGGTGATTTTGTTTACAAGCTAGTGATGCAAAGTTGTTGATTTTCCTATTGTTGAATCGCAACGATGACTAACACTTTTCTTTTTCTTTGTGCAATGCTTGTGACGTACCGACTATTGCGCATCTTTTTAATTGACGTCTTACTTTTAATCTTGTTTAGGCTCTGTCAGATGAAGTCACCATGTCCATAGGACAAGCTTTTGAGGTAATTACCATGCACAACTATATATCTCACTGGGCCAACACCGTTGTTATGACATCCCAACAAGCTGTCAGTGAGATGTTTTACATCCATGGCAGCAGAAAAGAACACTCACTTTTGGTCTAAGGCGACTTTCTTAAGGTCGAAGGGAGAAATTTCGAGGGTGCGTGCGCGCACGAGGGAGCGTGTTCCCCTCGCGCGATCTATAAATACCAGTAAAACCAACCAGCGCTTGCCACAAAGGCATACTTATTCTATGCGAGACTCCCTGCGCCCAGACGTTGGCAGACCTTATTAACTTTTTATACCCTTGAGTTCACAGGCAAAAAATGTAATGAAAGTCCTAGATTCCATTGAATAACATGTTGAAAAAGAAATAGTAACCTGCGAAGGCGCTACAGAAGAGGTCATTGAAATGGTCATTTCATAGGATTTCATCACATTTGTGAAATTTTAAATTGTCGTTAAGTCTTTCCCTTACGCATCAGGGGGCTCAAATTTTCCTTGATGGAAGAGGTTGAGACTAAAGAATTTTTTAATCTTTCGTGATATTTGCAATCGGGAAAGTTTTGTTAGCAAACTGAACATGGCTTTACCTGAAATTCTACCAGTAGCCAAGTACTCTACGCCCTTGTCAGCGGGGTTTTTTTTACTTGTTATGTTTAATCAGAAGCATATAACCTGATCATTGGGTTCCCTGTGTCCGACTTCCTTTTGTTAGCTGCTTTAACAAATACCTTTGGAAATTGTAGTGCAAAGGTGCGAGTTACAATTTTCTGTTGTTTTTATTGCAGCTGGCCTTCAGTCAATTCCGACAGGCTCTAAATCGCCGCTCCGATCAGTAAACCAAACATATTATCTTAAGATCAAAAGTTGTTTAACACTTACATTCCGGGAGGAAGAAGTAGTAACGGTTGCTTAAAACCTCTCAAAGGAAGGTATTAAGTTATTGAAGAGTGATCAAAGATTCACTGCAATAGCTATTATAATTAAGGTCAAATCTCCTTCAGTTTGTCTCGATGGAGATCTCGACCACAATAAACAAACGGCAATGTAGTGAGGGTAGATAAGTGTTAGCTACCAACTATACGGTATAAAAAGGCTGGTTAATCGGCTTACCTTAAGCCTTAGGCTTTTGTGACTGCCGAATATTGGCGTCGTGGCTTGATGTTGCAAAGACTTGTAAAAGCCAGGATCAAAGTAATCACATTAATAATGAAGAACTGGCAACCCAGCAAACCAATCAAAATTCAAAGTAAAAAAGCAACCGTCGCCAGTGCAAGGGCGGGAAAATTGTATTAAGTGCCAAGCGCGAGAAAAATCAACCCAGCGAACCAATCCAAATTCAAAGTAAACAAGCAGCTGCGCCCAGTGTAAGGGAAAGAAAAATTGAAAGAACAACCTAGAGAACCAATCAGAAAGAAGTTACCAAAGAAACAAGTAACCTCGCCCAGTGCAAAGACGGGAAAAATTGTCTCGGGCGCGAGGAAAAGTTTGTCACGGGTTTGGGTTTTTCGCTCAGGAGTGAATGATGATTAGAAACCTTGTTTCTGTCCATGTAAATGCTTATCAAACCATTGCGAATCGCCAAGAAAAAAAACGTTTAAGTTTGAATGAGGCGTCTTCTTTTGTATCAAACCATGATTTTAAAAATAATTAATTTGTAAAAGACGATTTGTCTGGTGTGCCTTCAAAAATAATATTTTCGCCCACAAAGCAGAGTATTTTTTTATCAGTATATTTTTTAGAATACAAATTATCGAATCAAATTTGGAAATATATTTTTTAGAGAATTTAGCGGGCCAAGTTCTATGACCTTAACCAACAACAGTGTTTCTATCGCTGGAAATTTTTTCACTTGTGATCAAGCAGATATTTTGATGGGAGCAATAGTGAGGTAGAACAGGAACATTAATAATTGAATATATTTGTACAAAGTTAAATAAAGATGGTTTTAAATATACTACTTTCCTAAAAATGTCCTTAGACTGGCTTTTCTCCTGTTGTAAAACGTAAGCAGTTCTTGCACGTTATCGGCTGGGGAGTTCATTCACCGGCGAAAATTGTCTGATTGGTCGACGCGCGACCACGTGACATTGCCAAATTCAAAATGGCGGCAATACATCCATCGTTTGTTTATTCCAGTGGAAAGAAGTGAAATTGCGGCTTAATATGAGTTGCAAATGCATATACGGATATTTTTAGAATAGCCTAGAGTTTTTATTATCCTTTTTCACCTATTCCTATGGGATTCGTTCCCTGCGATGCTCGCGTTTTGGCCGGTTTACCGGATTCAACTTTGCACTCTTCACGATCACGAAGGACAACAATATTTTTGATGAAAGCCGGGTCACTAGAAAGAACGGCCTTTGTTCACAGCTCTATGCAGCGGAGAAATAAGACACTATGGGTCCTTTGAAATTGCTTAGACACCTGGAAGTTATTTTATTACTTTTTTTACCGAAAAGATAAAGCAAAATTATGTCTTCTCCAGCAAGACTTTCTAATTTATAAAAAAAGCTTGAATATGAGCTAAATGAACTGTAGTGTCTGCATTCATGTTCTTTCATTGCAATTTTAATATCAAAACTTTAAAGCCGTCTATGACCGAGCAGGTTTTTTTTTTCTTTTTTTCTTTTCAATGGTTACTGTGCTTGATCTCAATAAGTTAAGGTAATGAAATTTTTAAAATTAGGGCAATACTATATATAAAAGAAGAGAACTTTGATTGCAAATATGTTAGTTGGAAAAAATACTGATTATACTATATGATCTTTTTACTATATAGGTTAGAAAAGTGATGAGTAGTCAAAAGTGCTACAAAGGAGTAAAAACCCAGATCTTTCCATTAATAAATTTTATTGACACTGTCAGGGACATATACTTTGCTTGAATACACATTTGTTCTTCAAAAATCTTGTTTGTGAAGCTGCACTATGTTTGATTCAGGATCAATCAATCTTTTCTGAAGAGAAATGAACAATAAAGTATGTTAGCATGTCACTACTTCAACACTGCCTTAGCCAACAACTAAGAAGAAACTCAACTTCATATAAAAAAAAACAAAGTGAAAAATACTTCACTGTAAACCAACAACCGCTTCAAATATATATCACATTAAATTCATGCAAAATGTAGACCTGATGAGAAGTTTATAGGAAAAGAAACAAATGATAATTACAATGAAACTATAATGTTTGAATGAGATCTGTATTTGAGAGTTCTCTCATAATTCTGACAGAAGATCAAAATAGGAAACTGCATATCCTACACAACTGCATTCATCAACATGATCCAACTAAAATTTCATGAAGACTAAAAGTTTACTCCAAACTTTAAACTCCTGTAAGGTTTTTCCCAGGTTTGAATCACATTGAATACATATTTAAACAGTAATTAGATCTGTGAAACATTAGGACGGTGCAATGTCGTGGAAGGTCTGGGACATTACTGAGACTCTAACAAAATCCTTTGGTGCGAGTTCCAAAGCCGCCTACTATTATTTTATTATGAGCCTGCTACTTAAAAAATTTTTTGACAGCCCCGATATTGCATAGTAAATAAACACTGTTGGATATACACATGCAAGCGGTCCATGACCATCATGCTACCTATCCCTTGATCAAAAAACCTACAAATCGCCTTTTGCTGACTTTTTCACCTGATTTTGCATTAAATAGCCAGATTTGGTTGTTTTATGCTGAAAAGTGGATTTTTCTCAAAAAGCTTGGTACTTTGCTTACAGCTACAGTGTACATTGTAGAGCAGTCCCCTTTTGCTACGGCCCAAAGACTGGACACAGTGAACTCAAATGCTGTATTAGCCAATGCAATATTTCTAAGATGCATTTATGCTGTAGTAGCTAATAACATAAGATGTAAGAACCTGTGTTCCTGTTTCTTTATGATTCGTTTTACAAGGGATTTGAATCAGAGATCGTTAACATTGCCAGTGTCAAATGCTTGCTTGTCAGGCGAGTCGGATGCGACAGTTACACCTCAAGATAACTATCTTATAAGCTAATACAGTGTTACTACATGTACATCTCAATTATTATTTCTTAGCTAATACACTGTTTGGGTTCTCTGTGGACAAAGAAAACTGTCTGTAATAATGAGCTGTCCATAAAGTGGTGCTTATAATTTCATTTACCAGCAGTTCTTTTTATCTTAATATTCCAGATGGTATAAAAATTTAATTACGAACAACTATTTGAAACTGGCTACAGTGTTGATGGGATGCTACAGTGTACAATAATACTTTGAAAGGTCTGACTGCACTCTTATCGATCATAGTCATTGCCTCCTGTGAGCCAATTCATGGATGAATTTGATACATGTACAAAAGAAAATCCAACACTCAACAATCAGAAAGATGTAATACTATGTGACCTCATGATGGAACTTAAAGAAAGGAAATGTATATTATTTTTAAGTTACATGTATTTTTTTTACCTTTTTTTTAAGTTATGTAAATTGGTCTTTTGTTGAAGAAAATGAAACAATGTCAAAAATTAATGTTTTGCTGTGCATGCATCAATCATGCAACCATGAATTTGACAAAGGTTTGGAATTGAAAACTGGACAAGTTTGTACTTGATGTACCAAATTTCTCACCGGCTGAAACTAACAAGCATGATGTGCCAATTTTTGGCTCTAGCTGACATCGTAAATAAGAAAACCCATATTTTGGAAAGCATTTTTTGGCAAAACAAGGACTGATTATGCGTATACATATTATAAAACTTAAAAGTACTCAATCACAATTAATAAATACACAGTACAGGTAAACCCCCAATGCTAGCAATCTTCTGTGACCCAAAGAGGGTAAGTATGCTGGTGTAAAAAAAAAAAAAAACTCCAAGGATTGCTCTACAGAGATATAACCATCCCTTTTCAGGGCTGTCATTACGTTTTGAAACAGCCATAGCAAATGAAGATGAAGGTGTTATGGGTTACGGCCCCTAATGACAGCTCTGCCTTTTTATTTTAGACAATTCTCAGTTTATGAAAAGCCAAAACATTTTTATTCAATCATTACATGTAGATCTCATTACACTTTTATCCTTCTTTGGAACATTACCTGCTATTTTTCAAGATTATTTCACAAAAAAAGACTTTACATAATTATCACAAATATACCTGATCAGCATCTAATATAAAATTTTATTCTAATATTGTAGTCAATTTTTTATTCCAGTTAATTTATAATTTTCTGTTCTTTTTGTGTATGGCAATGTATGCTAAAAATAAAAGAAAAAATAATATTTATGCTGAGATACAAAATTAACTGTGCACAACATACACGTATACATAGATTAACAGCCAAAGAATTCTCAGTGAAATACAGAGGGGCAAACTATTATGGAACAATCCACCTGAAAACATTGATGCCATGGCTGATTAAAAAAGATGTCTAAGTACAAGTACAGAATAACTTCCAGGAAATAGTTTAAATTGTAATATAAGGTGCCAAACATGATAGGGCCATTTTTGTTCTCAGTTAAAAAAACAACTTTGTGCACGTATAATGCATGTACGGTCTCTAGGGAAAATACTATTTTTTTCACTTTCGATCGATCAAAATCGTGTCCCATTTGACACACATTCTAAAGAGAAAACGCGCTGATTTAGATTAAGCGGTCTTCCTATTAATTATAATTATAATGATTATTATTCTGTTGCTCAAACGGCCCTCCACCGGCTGTACCTTTCAATTTTCTCTTGTGTTGGACTGTGGGGCGAGAAACTTTAACCTGAGCATAAAATGCCAGCGAAGCTTAATAAATAAAAATTCGAATGTTTGAGGATACACTGAACTAGACCTCCAGAGGGTCCCTGAACTTCAAAGATGCAAGTCGATATTTGGTACGAAAACGGTCCACACGTTTAACACAACTGCCGCTTCCGTGCACAGCGGTACAAGCTAATTTATGTACATAACAAAGCCCAATAATTTTTCTTTCACTTCTTTACAATTTCCTGTTGTACCGATGTGCACGAAACTAACAGTAAGCATAGAAAGTCAAAATTACCCACCTTTTTGCCATGCCTTTCGCACCCATGCCGGCGATTGCAAAGCCAATATCTCCGACAAATACCCACCACTGGGTTTGTCCGCCGTTTCCAAGGCGCTACATTTTCTAGAGAAAACATTCCACTCAAAACTTTCACCAAAATGTTTTTTGATCTCTTACTATGGCAAGAAAACCACAACGCTATCACTGTCAAAAAAACAGCCATTATTTTTTTCATCTCAACCGGCATTTTTCCCTCAGAGCCAATGACATTGCGCGAAATAGATCACGTGTCATTTTTAGTAGAGCATGCGCAGACATTTTTCGCCGGTGAAGGGGAGTTCATGTGAGATTGCAGTGCGCATGCGTACTTCAGTACAGTAAGCTTGTTCGTACTTTATGATTGCGGGGTTTTTTTGCTTGAAAATCTGAACTTTTCTCCCGTTATGGTTAGTAGCAATTACAAAGTGTCCCTTCTTCGTAGAAGCAACTTACTGTTTCCTTTTTTTCTGAAAAAAACGATATTGTCGCTGTGAAAATCGCAGATTCTGACAGGGAAAGCTGACCTCGTGCTTGTGTCAGCTTTGAATACAACCTGAATGAAAACGACAACGCAAAAAGACAAAGACCTGAAAGGTCCCACTAACAATTCTAGTACAGCGAGTGCGGTATGCTGACAAGGAAGACACTCATCGCAAGAATTGTAGCAATTAAAACAAACTAGTTAATGTTAAACAGTTAAACATCAGGCCGCACTATCTTCGATGACGCTAGCGTAAAATACTTGGTAGCCTGCGTAGCAGGCGCAAAAAGGGGAGGGGGAGGGGAAGGGGAAGGGGAAGGAGAAAGCGCCTCTCCCCAATCCCCCTCCCTTTTTCGCTTCCTCCCTATCCCCTACCCATTTCGAAGCCTGTTACGCAGGCTGATACTGGGAGACAGTGGTTACCACCCCATCTTTTTCTCAGTGCGCGCAAGTTAGGGGGTCCCCAATAAGGCTCTCGTAGTCCCGATGGGTATTTCCCGCATCCCGAGCATGCGTTCAATCCCAAATCTCGCCCCCATTTTGCTTTAAAATCTCGAATCTGGGCTTCAAATAAAAGTAATCCCGTAGTCCGAAAAAACCTATTGGGACCCATTGCATGATGGAGGAAATGAGCAAGGCATTTGCAGTGTGCTCAGAATGAGTCTGACAACTACGGCAGTGTTGGCTCGGTTGAAAGAGTGCTCGTCGGCAGAGCGGGAGGTCGCGGGTGTTCTCCCCGGGGCCGGAACAAATACTCCTGGTCTTAAAGTAATTCAGAGAAAAGACACTGCCAACTAAACGTTCTCGTGGTTCGGATAGTCACGTAGAAATGGCTGTCCAGTCTCCACTAGGGGGGCCTAAGAAAAATGCCCTCCGTGGGTACTTCGTGCTAACACAGTGGCACGTTTTGACATAGCAAGGTCTTTTTAAACTTAACAGGATCTGGAAGGGTTTTCCTGGAATCCGGGATTTGACCAAAATACAGTGCGGGATTCCGGAAACGTTAACGGGATACGGGATTCGACAGCTCAAGGAAGCGGGATTCACCAAAATTTGGGCACGGGATGGGGGATTGGGAAAGAAACGATATTTGGGATAGCAATGACAGAAGTTCGGATTGCGGGATTCTCTTGCAAAATGAGCGCGAATGCGGTATCAGGATCCCTCTTTCCAGACCCTAGCGTAAAAGTTTCAGGGAAACTGCCCACCTACCCCTACCCATAAGCCAACATTTTGTCCTAAGTGAGAAGTAAGTGTTAATATTAGCTTAGGGGAGGGGTAGGTGGGCAGTTTCCCAGAAACGTATAATGATCCACAGGTCGCCTCCCACGTAGGTGTTTTTAGGGTTTTTACAACTCACCAAACAAAGCGACCTTTGTGGAAGGCTACGTAATAGGTCGTTAGGGGTCTTTTTGTTCAACAATTGCATCTAGCGGAGTGTTCCATTCCTAGAACAGTAACTCCCAGTATATCAAAAAGATTTAAAACTCCAAATTCATCTTTTTTACTATATACTTTGTTTATTCTTCTGAAGCAGTACTTGCTGCTATAACTACTCGTAATATCAAAGCGTTTGCACTTTAAAAAAAAAACATGTTCTAATATATTCTTAAAAGGTCAAGGTAATTACTTGCACATAATGTTAGAGTCGGGCTTCAAAATCTACCCTCAAATAACCATAGAGTCGTAGAGGGTTTACTTGAGCAGAGCCAAAAGGATATTTATGAAAGCTAATATTTTTACCCTAAAAAAACTACCGTTCAAGAAATGCGGATTGTAACTGAAAATTGTTTCTAACTTGTATTCCCTCAAGTCGATGTAGAACAGCAATTTCGATCAGGCGATTCGTTTGAGTTCCTTAGCTTGCCAGTTAACCAGCTATGACACTCTATATCTTCAATAGTTATTCTTGCCCGAAAATCTAATATCAACATGCTCCGTATAAGATCCTTGCAGTCTTCTGAAATTTGTTGTTTTGATTTCTGGAAGGTAACCCCTCTTTTGATGTGCTGTAGTAAGACTTTCGTGTCAGAATCATCAAAAGGCATCCGGCCCGTGACCATAGTATAAAGGACCACGCCCATACTCCACACATCTGCTTTTTCACCATCGTAAGGTATTCCTTTGAAAATGAAAATAAGATACTAGTAATTACCAAGGGTTAAGGAGTGCGGGCGAGTTTCAGACGCAGGTTTTTCAGACACAGGTTTCTTGGTCAAGAAAAAAAGTTGCATTTATGATATTTTCGCACTATCAGAAAGCTTTCATCGCAAAAGTTGTTAGTTGAATCATTCAGTCTGCAGTGCGTTAGAAACGAGAGAAGAAAGGATGGAAATTTAAAAACGCGCAACAAATCTGTCGACTTGGTTTTAATTGCAGAAATTGTTTGCAAAAAGACGCAACAGATAAAAGTGAGGAAAGGGGAAAACACAACTATACATTTCCAGTATATTTGAATTTAAATTTGGTCTACGGAAAAAAGGATACAATCATTCCCCCTCGGATCCCGCCTATTCCCGACGTGGGGGGTTACACAACAAAGTTTATACAGGCAGGCTCCGCTCTGAGGTCCGACATTTTACACTTTTATATACGATTTATGACAAGAAAGGTATCCCTTTTCGCACACCTTCTATTCACAAATAGTACCCATTTCACATACCTAGTTTAGACATGTGCATCCCTTTTAACTGCTGTAAACGCATAAATCACAAACCAGAATTTTCACACAGCCATAAAATGTATATATTATGTTAGCTTTTTGGGGGTCTTTTTACAACTTACAGACCAACCTACCAACCTACATTTTTCGTACATAAACTAGTGAAATCCCAACACTTTCAAATACCTACGCTTGAAAAAGGTACCCCTGTCGGGCTGAGCATTCCTGTATAGGCTGGGTCTAGGATCCTCTTCGGAATTGTGTAGGGTGCGATGAAGGAGGAAATGCGTTCCAGCCATTATTAAAAGCGTACATCTTGAGCACGAATTACTTTGGCATTATGATTGTTGGCTCTTCAATTTCGTGCTGATTTATGCATCATAGAACGTACTCTACTCCCTCTTAGGGCCTGTTTACATGAAGTTGGGGTACCCCAGATAGGTAAGGTAACCCACTCCATTGGGGTAGAAATTAACCTGCGTTTACAGCCAATTTTACCTCCCCGCCATCCCGGACAGCACAGTCTCAAATTTGCTCAATTATTGTCACAGAAAAATGAAAGCATAAAAAAATAGCACGCAAACGGCTTGTTTAGATAGATGGATAGACAGGTAGTGTTTTAGTGGTTAATGCTCTCGTGCTGCAACAGGGTAGTATATTCTCTTTTTCTAATGCATTTCCTTATAACTGTTCTCTGCGCGGGTACGAACACAAATACACTGATTAACCTGACTAACTTGATCAAGTCTATAGAAGGATTTCTACGGAGTCATCCGAGCATAACATTCCTTATATTTCACCACTAATTGGCACTATGACAGCATTCTGATTTTTGGCAAATGGACGTTTTTCAACTTGGTCTTTTTCTGGTTAGCCCACCCAGATCAATATTTTCTTTAATTTAGTTTTTGTGACGTCATCACTTTTCTACCCTTTATAAAGTGTACCGTATCGAAATATCTTCAAAACTTCTTCGCAAATAAAAGATATGCTGTCCACTATTTTAGGAAAATTATCGGAAACGTCCGTACAGTTTAACCAGAATTAAATGAAAAGGAATTAGACTTTAAAACTAATTTGTTATCAGACCTTTATATATCCATTTGTGTCCAATAAAGTGTTTCGTCGAGGAGGCTACGTTTGTAATAATAATAATAATAATAATAATAATAATAATAATAATAATTCATGAGAATGATCAGCTGCGCATTACAACTGCATTACTTTTCAAGAGACAAATAAAAGATAATGCATTTAAAAATAAAAAATAAAAAGAATATATATGCATGCAAGTAAGAAATGAATA
Source organism: Porites lutea (assembly GCF_958299795.1). Lineage (NCBI taxonomy): Eukaryota > Metazoa > Cnidaria > Anthozoa > Scleractinia > Poritidae > Porites > Porites lutea. The sequence goes on from NC_133206.1 coordinate 19,646,849, forward strand.
TAAAATTTATCACCAATATACAGTTCTAAAAAGATAAGTCTTAATATGTGCCTTAAAACTGTTCACATTAGTAATCGCTCGAAGTTCTTTTGGAAGAGAATTCCAGGGCGTTGGCGCTGCTGCCATAAAAGCTTTATCACCTAAGGTAGTCTTTGATCGAACAGCTGGCATAAAAAGTAAAATACTACCTGAAGATGTATGGTTATATAAAGACGATTTAAATGTTAGTAACTCGCATAGATATTTAGGAGCAAGGCCTTGAATTGCGTTGAACGTAATAAGCACTATCTTAAATTGTATCCGGACTTTAACAGGAAGCCAATGCAGACCACAAAGAAGGAGTGAGATGTGGCAAAACCTAGGCGCATTACAAACTAGCCTGGCTGAATGAGGCGTTTAAAACTCTCTGCAATTTGTTAAGCTATTAGTTGGGCAGCCCATACAAAAGACTGTTGCAATAATAAACAAGAGATGTAATAAATGCATGGACAAGCATTTCCGTTGATTCTCGGATTCTTGTAGGTATTTGGCTGGAAAATACCCATTACTCACCCGTTCATTTGATTTAAGCAGTCTAATGTAAAAAGACATATTACCTTTAAGTATCTCATACGCCGCGTACGCTGCTGAGCCACAAAATGTCTTGCAAAGATCAGATTTGTTATAATATTTAGCAAAGCCAAAGTCTGTTATTCTCACGTTGTTTCCTTCATCCAAAAGAATGTTTTCACATTTTAAATCACGATGCAACACTCCATTTTTGTGGCAATGTTTTACAGCTTGTAACAACTGCTTGAATATCTTTTTGCAGAGACTTTCCTTAACAAATCCTCGTGTCTTTATGTAATTGAGTAGATCCCCACCAGGGGCGAGGTCCATGATTACAAACACTTTATCCTCTACGTCCAGAACTTCATACACGCGAATTATATGAGGATGTTGAAACATCTGAATAATGCTCAGTTCGCGAGGTAGAAATCTCTTTAGGAAGTCCTCAGGGGCCTTTTTACGGTCCACTATTTTCACTGCGACACGCAGCTTGAGTTTTGTGGAATAAGCCGTCCTGACTTTGGCATATGATCCTTCTCCAAGCGGTGGATCGTCAAGAAGTTCGTAACCATTTTGTCTTAGAAAACGTCCATTAAATGATTGTTTCGACATCACGTGGGAGAAAAAACGCGTAATGGCAGACATTTAAAGATGTTAAAGGTGCAATCTAATTTCCATTCTGTGAGAGTAAAATTGCTAATGCCTTTGCGCGAGATACCATTTATTTCGTCACAATGCCTCTGTTGCTTGTTGTCGTGTTCAGTGTTCGCTTACGCGCGCGATCGTGTATAAATGTCTTGGTTTCTAGAGCATACATGGATCTCAATGTTAATCACATCTTGAGTTCTTTTGCCGTAAATAATAATAATAATAATAATAATAATAATAATAATAATAGGTAGGTTTTACAGAGTATAAGAATTTAATAATTTTTTTAAATTGGCTTTTTAAGTAGAGAGATTCATATCATTATGTATACTAGGATGGTATTAGGTTTCGTACCGACCTTTTTTTTACTTCTAAGTTTAGCTTCTCAAGTGGTGTACAATAGGTTATGCGCCCTATACAATGTGGACAGCATTCCAAAGTTTTATACTGCGAGATGATAATAATAATAATAATAATAATAATGAATAATAATAATGAATAATAATAATAGCGGAGCTCTCGCGCGCAGTGGAGCACCATGGGTAAAAAAATGTGGTAAACTACCCATCCGAGAAAATTTGGTAATCACGTGACCGTACACCGACCGCCCGCCCGCCCGACCGTCCGTCCGCACCACAGACATACCAATGTAAAATAATTCAATTATCAGGTATGGCAACCCAAATGCAACTCAAGGTTTTATTTAGAAAGAAATCGCGTGGCCGCCCGGGCTTTTAGAAAGAAAAAACAACAACAAAGTCGTGTCTTTTTCAACGTTATTTTTGATGTTTACACTCACGTGGATAACAGAGAAACTGAGCTAGAGCTAGTTTCTGAGAACAAAAGAGAAGAATTTTGTAGGAAGAAAAACATGAAAATTCAAAGCGGCTGTGAGACAATGAGAAATGCTAGTGGCCAGCAAGGTGAAACTGAGCGGCAGTGAAAAATAAAAGCGAACATCAACACAGGAGACAATTGGGTAAGAATTCCTCCATAAAAATAATGTGCAACTAGGAAGTTTGACGTTTAGTCCTACAAAACAGCGTTGTAGTTGTGCAAAACAACGGCAAAGAAGGACGAAAAGCGTGTTGCACGTGCAAATTTTGTTGTTTTGCTAATTAGAAAAAAAAGTGTGCTGCATGTGCAATTTGTTTTTTTGCTAATTAGATCTATTGATGCCATTTCCATTGGCCTCCCCGTTTAGCATTAGACGATTTAATTTTTTTTGTTTACAAGTTTTATTAACAAGAGCTTCGCTTTAGCCCTGGCTAAATCTATATATTAATAATAATAATAATAATAATAATAATAATAATAATAATAATAATAATAATAATAATAACAGCAACAAATGATCCAACCGACTCGAATGCAGCGCGCTTCAAACGTCTCTCGCAGGTAACGGAAGGCCACTCTAAACGGCGGAGGAAATAAGTGAGCCGAAAGTTTAGTAAATCCAATTTTAAATCAGAAAATTAAAAATGTATATGTGTTTGGTTAATGGCAATTCCAATTTAACTACACACGTGTCATACGTTTTCGGTCCGTTGTCGCCATTTTGGTTTCTCCTAGGACTTAGTCCTCTGGCGCGTGAATCTCGCGCGCGAGCTTCACAGCACTCGTCTCGCGTTTCTGGAGTACTCTTAAAACGCGCTCACGGGCAAGGGCGTTACGTCAGAAAAATAAACTAGTTTACCAGGTCACAGGTGGCCCAAGCGCGGACGTGACTCTTGCTTGCGAGCGGTGTTGTGTTACAAACGGTTATTTACAAAGGCTTGTGTGGGATGTAAACGGTTTTTCTTAAAAGAGAGAAAAAATGTTATGTTTTTAATTAAAATCGACTTACTTTATTGCCTTGTTGTATTCTTTGTTGTTTGCGCGCGTCTCAGGCCGTTTTGAAGCGTTTTCGGCGAGTTAGCGCTATTTTGGTGTTCCTCCTTATTTTTGGACCAAAGTGACGCCCGAACGGCCGAAAAAAAAATTTTTGAGACCAGCCCACCCTCTCCTTATCTCAGGGTCTGGATGACTCAGACCCGACCCAAGCCACCGAACGTTTGGTTGTTGTTCTTGCAAGCGATTTTGCAAGCAGGATAGCAAAGAGCGGTTCTAGGGACAGCAATTTTGTCAAATGGAAAGGGACATTTCGGTCCTACCTACCGAAATGACCAGACAGGTCAAAGAGGACCACCTTAAAGCTGGTCCCGAACATTTCGGTCGGACCAAACCGAAATGGTTGGTTCCATTTGATGTACCAGCCGAAATTTCAAGCTCTCCGTCGCTCTTTTTCTCGTTGAGCTTCGCTGGCCTGTCGTCTATTTTTTCGTTTTCTCTGTCTTTCTCTTTGGATCCTGACACGGATACAGAAACAATTTCCACTTTTCGTTTTTGTCTTTATTGGCTCTTTAGCTGTCACTGCTTCACAAGACGCGGGTGGCTATGCGATTTCCCGCCAAAATAACCTCGAGTTGCATTTGGGTTGCCATACCTGTTGATTGAAATATTTTACATTGGTATTTCTGTGGTGCGTATGGACTAGCGGACTCGCGGACGGGCGTACGGTCACGTGATTACCAAAATTTCTCGGATGGGTAGATTACCCAGGTAGATTAAAGCAGGTCAATAAAGCTTGTTTTATTCTACAATGTACATCTGATTTCTCTACTAGTCTGTCGCTTATGACTCGTCCGTCAGAGAACATAGCTAGTGATTTGCAACTTGTAAAACTTTAAAGTAAGGGCTTTAGTTTCCACAGGGTAACACGCTGCTATTAAAATTGTTATTGATAACTTTAATCATAGCGCTCCAAATAGGGTAAAAATCAGTAAAAGAGAAGAATAAATTGGATCAGTTGACACTAAAAACTTCAACTGATAAATAAACTGTGCTTAACGAGATTGAGAGGCTATATCAGCAGACGAATGAAAATGACGCAGAATCGTTCGGAATCGTTGACACACTTAACACCAGGGTCGTACCCAAAGATAACCTATTTGGGTATGTGCCGCCCAAAAGGCGTCGTGATTTTAACATTCCTGCTTCCCAATTTTCACACTGTTAGCCGGGAAATAATTGTCTGGCGCCTTGTCTGACGCTTTTAAAAATCTTTTCTCATAGGTCCGTTTTCAAAAACCTGCGTTTCGGTCCCCAAAAACGCAGTTTACGTGTGGACTAAATAAAAGGCTATAAAGTAACTACAGGTAAGTAGTAGGGGACCTGAGTATCACGCCTGATAATACATACACCCTCTCTCACCCCCTTCCTCCAAGGAAGTATAAATGGTCCTCCCGCAGTGCTCCCTATTTTCCTCTTCTACCACCCCCCCCCCCCCCCTCTTGCATTTTTGCATACTGAGTTATCGAAATGTTTTGTCTGAGCACAGATGGAATAGATAGATATTGTAAACGATAAATTACACTAACATAGGTTCGAAGTAGCCTGTGTGCAGACGTCCCCCTACCTCAGAAAAAATCGGGAGAGGAAACGACGACGACGCCTCCTCTCCTGATTTTTCCTGAGGGAGGGGGGACGTCTGTACACAGGCTAGGTTCGAAGTCATGCAGGAAAGAGCGCTCCTGAGGATTTTCATGGTTTTCCCAGGTTTTCCGATGGTCACAATTTATTTGCCAACGTGGCAGTCCTTAGCCAATCAAAATGCAACAAGCATCCAACGTGACCATAGTTATCCAATCAAATCACCTCACCAGCGAGCACCGCTGGATTATTTATGCAGCTAACCCGGGAAACTTGTAATGTGAAAAGGTGTCTTGAGCTGAATCATTTAGCATCTTGTGGAGCTGAAATATTTTCCAAAAACATGGCTCGGCCTTTCTCCGTGGTCTGTGTCTGTTTATGTTTGTTCCTCGTCTACGCGCGCCCGCCAGAAGCGAAAGGAGAAAAGAAAAGTCGCGTCTACGACAAAGAACTTTCGGAGGAAGAACATTTCAAAGCTGAAGGTGAGGACGAGGAACATAACATCGAATACGATCACGAAGCTTTCCTTGGAAAGGACAAGAGAAAATTTGACGAGCTTTCTCCTGAAGAATCAAAAGAACGACTAGGGTGAGTGGAGCGTTAAAATGCTGCTCGCTGCTAAATATAAATATTGAGCTCTAAATGGAATCTTCTGCATAGCTGCCAAAATGGCAAACTTGATCAACCTTCCATTGACAGCGTCGAAATGCTTTTTACACAAGAACCTTTAAATTGGTCTGCATTCATCGATATGCTTGACTTGTGTTATTATTTAAAATGAGGTATATTTATAAACATACGTATCAACCTTTTCGTGAAAGGGTAATGTCTTAGCTTACCAGTTTTCGAATTTTAAAAGGCTGACAACAGTCCACAGTCAACTGACTTGGAAGATGCCGATGCCACGTTGACAATTGACTTAGTGTGTGCAGTAAATAAAAGAAATTAAGTTAAACTATCGTTTTCTTTGTGTATGTGTAATTGCAAAGCGTGCTAAATGATTTTAATTTCTTTGTTCTCATTAAAATAATATTCTTACGTTAAATATTTATTCTTTATGTCGGTTTCCCTGGCAAGAACATAATTGGCGTCTCAATGTTTGGAATTTTGGCACTGCAGTTTGTTTTCATGCTGCTAGTTATACGCGTTGAATCGATATCCACCCATTCGTCTACCGTGATTAGTGTATGGAAAAGATTCAGTTCATTTGATACATGGAAAAGTTTAATGTCTCGCGTAAAAATATATGAAGTTGTTGATTTCATGCTTGTTGTCAGTTTCTGAGGAAGAAAGTGCCACGTGTCATGTGTGTCCTCGCAGGGGAGGACCGGGGTTAGAATTTTGGTTATTTTGGCCATTCGTTTTGGATTTACGATATGCTATAACCCCCCCTGGACTACCCTCATAAAGGGAATTTGAAAATATATATATATATATATATATTTTTTTTTTTTTTTTTTAATACCTGTACTTGCTACATATTTTTATGATGAATTTATATTTGTTAAGTTAAATCATATAGCAGATATTTTGCAACAATGTTTTGTTTTGTTCATTACTTGACATAGCTTGACCTTGTTGTCAAAAATAATCTGTTACACTGTGCTAATGTTGAGATAGGTGTACAAAAGAATTACCTTTTTACATTACATTTTCATAAAAAGTTAGACACTCACCCTGCACTGTTTACCAAAAAAAAGTGTGTAAATCTTTATCCAGTATTTATACAGTAACATTCTGAAAAAAGTTTTTCAAAGACCCTTTTTGAGGGGCTTATTTTTGGAGGGGCTTATATTCGGAGGGGCTTATCTACGGAGGGAAATTTGCATTTTAAAATCGATTGGGCTAGCTTGTAGTGGGAAGGAAATTTACCATTTTTGCTTTGTTTTACTTTGTATTCAAGGGCAAATTCCGAGTACAAGCCCCCTGGGGGGGCTTATATTTGGAGGGGCAATTTATCGGAGGGTTTTTTGTGTCACGATTTTGGGGGGCTTATATTTGGAGGGGCTTATTTTCAGAATTTTACGGTATGTTATTTAATTATGCTCTTTTATACTTTGCGTGGGGTGCCTTAATGCCCCCACATTTTTTTTAGTATCTATATGTGTTTGTATGTTTCCTTTTTTAACTGAGTGGAGTTTTTCACGCCAAATTTTTTATACAGTGCTGTCTGACTTCTGTGCAAATCTCGCCAAAGCGCATATACCGCATGTGTAATGGATATAATAATTGTATGAATATTATGAAACCTTTGAGAAGTAGGGGATTGTTTTTAACTGTTTGGTGTATTTTAATACAATAGTCCTTATATCATGATCTTATTGTACTGTAGCTGTAATCAAACAGAAGAATGAAGCTTATAAATACTATTAAGAATTTGAATGTGTAGATATTAGTTTAACTTTTAAGATGCATGATCACACCAGCTCGCTGATTAATTTGATCATGCTAAAATAGAGTTACTCAGTTGAGGTGGGTTGTTGTCTTTAAGTAAGGGCTACAAGATAAAAATCAGCAAGGAACTACAAGTTTCTGCGTACAGGAGTGAGTGTACTGATTTTTATAGTCTCCAGTTGTTTGTCGTCTTTCTTGCAGAAAAATTGTTGATAGGATTGACAAGGACCACAATGGGAAAGTAACACAGAAAGAGCTAGAAGACTGGATTAGATTCACATCTAAACGGTATATTTATGAAGACGTGGATCGGCAGTGGGATCAGCTGAAAAAGCTTGAACAATCACATCTGTCGCTTGAGGAGGTATATGTGGAAAAAAAGAAAGCTGATCCAAATGAGGCAATCAGTTGGGAGCTGTACAAAAATTTGACTTACGGATACATAACAGGTGAGTTAAAAAGCACCCTCCATCAAGAGAATTTACTGATGACTTGTAAAATTATGACTTCTGTTCTGTTTGGACTCCAAAGCAACTTCTCTTCTTGATGGCAGTAACAACTTAAATGATCCATCATCAACAAATCTTACAGATTTCTGACTACAATTTTCTTCAAGAGCAAAAAGCACATTATGACACCCCATAATAGTAATGCAACTGGGTAGGGTTGTTACATTACAAGTCTACTATCATGGGGAATCCAGACAATCCACCTCATTGGGTTCAGGTTCAAACAACCTCTTTTTAGCTCATTAAATAGCACTGCGCACAGATTCTGAAAATACACTACATCTGATGAGACCCCCCCGCATGACTCTACAAACTTTGCTTCTCACTCAAAGGCTTAATTTGTATGCGCGTTTACCGAGTGTTGAGTCAAAACATTGCTCTTTTTTTTGCCTATTTTTATCGGGATATTGTAAACAACAAGCATTGCAGCTGGGAAGAATATGAGAGGGACTCAAGGATCCCTGAAAAAGTGGTCTGAGTCACTAAATAAATGCGAGAAATCTGCAAAGAAAGCAAAGTATGCTGTGTTTTGTGGCAGTGATCAGGCAGCCGGGAAATGTTTTGAAAGAGGTAGATACATGACAGTAAATTCACGTTCCAGCCACTTAAGTGCAGCCATTCTGATACATGTTTGCTGTCATGACAGTAATTAAAACATATTTAATTTACCCAGTAAATAAAAGTAAAGATGGGTAACTTTTGCGTTAGCAAATAAACCTGGAAGTAGCCAGTTGACGAAATAATTAAAGATTGTTTATTGAGAGAAATGACATAAGATGAGTAGAAATCAGTATTATAGCAGTTTTACAATTCTGTTGGAAGTAAAGTAATGATGTTAGGGTATCAATCTTAGCATTGACTGAAGTGCCATTTTAATGTATCTGTCTTTTTTGTAATTGTGATCATGCAATTTATCTGTGTGGCAATTAAAATACAAACGTTTCTTTTTCAATGGAAATCGGTCTTTTGAACAAGTAATTGATTAACTCTCTGTGGATTGCATGCAGCTGTTGAAGCAATGAAATCGATCACATGTGCCTCCGTTTTTCTTAATTTGGTTAATGATATTAAGCAACTAAAATTTATGATTTTGTGCGTAACTTTTTTGTATTGATTGGAAAAATGGTGACTTAGTATTACTTTTAAATTTCCTTCCTTGTTACCTGATAACTGGTTAAATCATTAGGCTATCAGAATCAATGACTTGCAAACTTGTCTGTTCTGAAAACAAACAAGACAATGCTTTTATTTATAGAGGATGATGAATTTGAATATAAAGACATGCTGTCACGGGATAGGGGACGATGGGAAAAGGCAGATGTCAACAAGGACAATGAAATAACCAAGGAGGAGTACACTGCATTTCTTCATCCTGAAGAGTATGATCATATGAAGGATGTGGTGATAGATGAGACATTGCAAGACATTGACAAAGATGGTGATGGATTTGTATCACTTGATGAATATTTAGGTAAGCTTTTATTTTGTTTTATTTTATTTATTTTTTGGAATGAATGTTGCTCATTCATCTGTAATATTTTAAAGATGTCTTATAACAAAACCGGACCATTATTTTTGGAATGCAACTGGTGCCAAAAAAATTGAAGCTATCTTTAAAAGATAGTAAATAGCATGACATAGTCCCTCTAAGGAACAGTACTTGTGGATTATCTGAACTCAGGGTGCTTTATGATTCTGTGGCTAGATTCTTAAAGTTGTCCTTTAAGCCATGTCCACATATTTTTCTTTCTAAACATTCAAAAGGAAATGTACTCATGATCATGATGTACAAATTTTGACTTAATCATAACTATGACAAAATTCTCAATTCTGATTGGCTATCAACTGTCCTGATTTCTGCACTAATAGGACATTGTACATGTAATAGGACAGTACAAGTTATGCCTAAGTAATTTATTTTTGGACAGAATGTGTTCTATCACACACGCTTATGGCTTTTTTTTTTACTGCTAGCAAAAAAAACTTGGATTTTTTTGTGTTTTAAGTTTAAAAAAAGCCTAAAATATCACAAATGTCATTGTAGTTACGATTAATTGGTAACGAAACTTCGTGTCGTCCAATTTGTAATAGTAACAGGACTGAGTGGAGTCCAGTTCAGTCTGTAATCAAATGAGTGATTAACGAAATCAGACAACCGCGTAGTGGGAGTGCAATTTGTTTAATCATGAGTATGATTACAGACCGAATTGGATGACACGGAGCTCTGTTATCAATTAATCATAAATTTAATAAAAGTTGTGAAAAAAGGCTCTTTTTTATATCAAAACACAAGAAATTCCAAGTTTTTTTTGCCAGCAGTGAAAAAAAAAAAAAAGCCATTTAAGGGCACACATGATGACACATACTGTCCAATTACTTAGGCATGACACTTACTGTCCTATTAAACTGTCCTATTAAGGCTGAAATCAGGACAGTTGATAGCCAATCAGATTTTAGAATTTTAGTTATGATTAGGTCTGAAATCATACTCATAATTAAACTTTAATTAAAATTAAAATCAGACTCTTGCGAAGCGTTCATCTGTTTTTGTTAATCACCCTTACGATTCTCTGGACTGGACTCCACTCAGTCCTATTACCATTATAAACACAGTTGGGTTTTTCCTTTTTGTCTTAAGCTCCTTGTCCTGGAATATAATATCAAACATACAGTAACTGCAACTGCTGGTTAAAATGTGGTAAAAATGGGCTGCAAAGTGGATTCCATCCTTTGTCTTTTTAGTTGCCTAAACAATAAGAAATACGTGACATGCAAATAAAGTGTATAGCCTGGCCTTACCAAGAAAGGGTATAAAAAATGATATTAGGGTCATTTATACGAGGAAAAAAAAAGATGCGCCTTTCATTAGATGTGTCCTAAATAAGACACAAATTATCTCGTATAAATGGCACATCAAGACTTGACTTAGCCAAGATGTGTCTTATCAAAGAACAGGTGTTAGCAGCTGTTCTTAGATAAGAGGTGTCTCAGCTAAATTTCAAACAAAATGTGCCATTTATACGGGATAGTTTGCCTCTTGTTTAGGATGCATCTTATATAAGACGGGTGTTATTTTTCCTCGTATAAATGGCCCTATTATTGTGTTGCAGAAATGTTGTGAAGCTGTTAAAATATTGTCTGCTGCCATTTTTACTTGCTGGCTCTTTTAAAAAAGATATTGTATGTTTAAATTAGGTGATCTGTATCCAGAAAGTGAAAAGGAAAAGGACCAAGAGGAACCTGATTGGGTGAAGAATGAAAGAGAACATTTTAATGAGTTCCGTGACAAAAATAAAGATGGCAAAATGGACAGGGTGTGTATCACAGATATGTTTTAGGTTCTATTTTAACCACTTAGGTTGTTTATTCAACTGCAAGGATCATTTCCACTTTCTTTCTCCTTATCCGCAGTTGAAAAACACGAGTCATTTCATATATTTTCATTCAAGATTATTTTCTTATCTCTTTGCACTTCGTGGTTGTTTTAAATTGTTTTCATTTTTCTGTTGTTGTTGATTTTGTTTATGAAGATTCGATGTATTTTTTTCTACCCGTACTCCAAACTTGACATTCTAAAATGGAGAGTACTGTAAAATTCTGAAAATAAGCCCCTCCATGTATAAGCCCCTCCAAATATAAGCCCCCCCCCAAACTTGTACCCAAAAAACCCTCTGTTAAATCGCCCCCCCAAATATAAGCCCTCTAGGGGCTTGTACTTGGAAATTGCCCTCAAATACAAAGTAAAACAAAGCAAAACCGATAAATTTCCTTCTAACTATAAGGCTAGCCCAATCGATTTTGAAACACAGATTTCCCTCCATAGATAAGCCCCACTGAATATAAGCCCCTCAAAAAGGGCCTTTGAAAAATATAAGCCCTGGGGCTTATTTTCAGAATTTTACGGTAATTGTTTTCATTATTGCTGTAACAGGATGAAGTAAAAGATTGGATAATCCCTCCTGATTATGACCATGTTGAAGCTGAGGCAAGGCACCTTGTGCGTGAGGCTGATGCAAATGAGGTAAGACAGCGGTATAATTTGTAACACTCCAGTTTTAGAGCATTCACCCTGCCAGAGCTTATTCCAGCTTCTATAGCCCAGTTATAGTGCAACTATTGTTACCAGGGCCACTTAGACAAAGGTGACCAATCAGACTGCACATAAGTAACATTTCCATTCCAAAAACGTTAAGATGGAATCCATTACAAAATTGAGTAATTTTAATTTTCAGTGGACAAGAACTTTGTACCAGAATAATTTAAAAAATATTGTGTAGTTCCAGAAAATATCCATACTCCCCCCACAGAAGGGATTGGAAATTCCTGGGGAAAATACCTCTTGAAAACCCCTGGAAATGCCATTTCCGAGACTCTAATTTTCACAATGTCCCTAGTTTCCTTGGCCCTCAAGAACTTGTGCCTTTGGTGTGAGTTCCGAAACTGCCTACTACACATTACCAGCCTGCCGCTTTAAAACTTTTTGACAGCCCTGTTAAAGTCGCATGTCATTGCAAAGCACGGCAATGTTGACGAAGAAACTGCTGGTAGATTACAACATACAGCTTGTGACAAACAAATGTGTCTCCTTGCAGTTTAAAGGTCGGACAGAAAAACATTGTCTCATGGTAAATTTTGCTTTCTTGGAAACGTTTGCTATCATTAAATTTTTGTTCTTCAGGTAACTCATTGTTTTCTTACGTACTGCTGGTTGGCTCAAACAAACTTTGTCGGAATGTTTTGTTATTTTCTTGCTATCAAATTGCTCAACCTTGTCTAGGTGGCCCCAGTTATGGTAGTTACACTCTAAGCACTTCCAAAACCCTTTAACTCCTCACAGAAAATTTTTTAAACTGTTATAATTTATTTTTATTTTGTAAATTTTTAAGAAATAAATGCGATGTAGTACTCAGTGAAAGTTCTGCCTAACAGGATTCATTTGAATGGTAACACTAAAGGGTTTCATCCCAAGATTTAAAGATTACAGGGTGCAAAGAGAGTCATTTTTAAAGCTTGCCATTCAGGCAAGCTGAAGCTAGCATATACTAGCCCAAATGTCATTTCAACTAGCCCCAAAAACATTTTGATGAGCAGAATTGATTTCACAGTTCTTCTGCATTTGGAATAACTCAAAAACTTAAATTGCCCATTGGGCAAGTTAAGAACAGAATTCACTAGCCCGATAGCTAAATCCACTTTCCCCAAGCCATCTGACACTATTTTGTTTGCATGCTGTTATAATCGAATGACAAAAAATCTTGCCATAACATAGTGTAAGAGTGAAAGGGTTAAGGCAGTTTTTTCATTACATCCATTTCTCTGAATAGCATACTGATCTACCGTAGTATTTCCTCAAGTGTTATGTTGTCAATACTCACTTCTACACTCTTGTTATTAATAAGGTCTTTTTTGAGGTCTTTGTTATGTTTTAAGAAAAAATAAATGCTAAAAACTAAGAACACGTAAATGTAAAAGCAATATTAAAATGCTGAAATAGTTGAAAAGCTTCAAATTCCTTTTAAAAATATATTAAAATTAACATTAAAATCCATTTTACATTAAATTGCTACTTTATATTTGAAAAAAAGCATGTTAATAAACTATTTTTCAAATGTTGGGAATTGACACTAGGGTGTTGGATGCTACGAGCACAGAACTTTCTTTTGTTTTGGGGAGGGAAGGGTACAAAGGGTGGAGGGCATGTTCGAGATCTTCTTGAATAGCATGCGATATACATCATCTAAGATGTCATATATGTTAATTTGATCAGATACGTATCTGCGTTTAAAAGAGTGCTGTAGAAAATACTGGACCGTTATTAATTCAGGTGTTGAGGACACCTATATTAAATTTTATAGAAAGACTTAAAGTTAGTTTCGGTAAAACTATTGATCTAAGAACATAATCTACATCTGATTGTTGGTCTCCTTCTTTATGTAAACACCTTATCGTTTGTTCACACGGTTTGAGTTTATTGCACTGTATTAATGTAACTGTTTTTTTTTTTCCTTTCTGTTGTGTCCATCAGGATGGAGAGCTGACAAAGGAGGAAATTCTAGAAAAACATGATGTTTTTGTTGGAAGTCAAGCAACAGACTTTGGAGAAGCACTGACAAGACATGATGAGTTTTAGAATCTCTGTGATTTTATTTTATTACCTTAGGATATATGAATATTATAGTTTTTGAACAGTTAATTTTATAAAATATTGAAAAAATATATATATATAATTTGTATTGGAATGGCTGCCTCTGCTTTCACCAGATAGGCATTTTAGAAGAGAATGTGATTAAAATTTGTATTGATCAACAGAATGAATTTGAATAATGAAACCATGAAAATAACTTTAACTTAGCCAGTGGCAACAGCTGCCTTTTTTTGTTCGTCTGCTTTATAATATCGCTGAGGATGTATGACCTTAGTGTACCTTTTGTTATAAAAATTCTTCTTGTCCAGAACACATGAGAGTACTGTACATTATTTTCCTTTAAAAATCAGTGTTGCTGTGGATAGAACATAGATATTGCTTTCAATATGTTTAGTATGTTCAGATCAATACCGTGACATTCGCTTGCTTTAATTTGGCTGACACTGTTACTCAAATGAAAACAAAGTACAATTTTTAAGCTATTTAATTTCTTTTTTCAGGAAACTAGTATCAGGAAGTTGTGTTAGTCTCCATAAACTTTCCACAAACACTGGAATAAAAAAATAAATTCCAAATTATACATTGTGAATCTCCTTTGAAATTTTTGTTACTCTTTCTTTAACTTGTAATTCAAGGCCTTTAGAGTTTTAGGTAGTGGCTCTAGGGCTGTTGTCTAGCAGAACCCAATTAGGATAATCTGATATAGTGGGGCACCTATAGGAACAGATTCTGTAATATTAAAAAAATCAAAAAATTTTTTTTTTAATATTATTGACAAGAGTTTCTAATAAAGAAAGAGCATGTTTTAGTTGTTGTTAGAGGATGGTGTTTTCCTGGATAGCTTCAGTTAACTTCTCCCTATGCAAGAACTTTTGTAATTTGGAAAAAAGTATTTTAATATCGATTTAAAATGTTCTCAAAACATAGCCAGTCTTAACGTCTTAATGATGCTGACAGTTTCGATGACTGTCAGCCATCTTTATCAAAACTTGGAAAACATTAAAAGTGTCAGAAGTTTTAAAAAGGCTTCTGAAGGTGTTAAATATTGCGATAAACGCGCAAAGTCACTCTGTAGATGCCCCCTACTCCCAGTGGTTTGGGGGTGGAGATCACTTGTGTCCATATGGGAGAAAGCTGATAGGCTCCCTCGTCCCTGTTCATAGTAGGAGTGTTCGATCTAATACATATGCCTTCCTTGATTCCAAAGAAAAGGTGCAAAGAAAAGTCACCAAGGAAATGTGAGCTCTTTGGAGGTGTAAAGTACACATAATAATATCCCTTTTCAGTTCTTCAGTCCCTTTTTTATCCAAATCATCACAATGAAGCTTGACTCCTCCTGCAAGAATCTCTCAATGGTTTTCGTGCTGTAAATCTGGTACTTCTAGCTCTCAATTCGTCTGTTTTATTTCTAAAAAAAAAAACGTACTGGGCAAATGAGAAGGTATATTTCGATAATGGGTTTTAATTGTGAAAAAGTCAACCAACACTCTACGTTGTTGAAAATTACTTGACTTACAAGTGACCCGCTGACCATTAATTTGAAATGTGTTTGAATTCTTGTTTAAACTGATTTTTTCTAATTTTGGTTTTTTAACTGTTTACATACCTATGTTCCTCCTTTGTAAATTTTTATAACTTAATAAAAATGCTACCAGTAGCTTGTTGTAACTGGTTGGATTCTGAAGGTGAAATCATATGATGTGATTATTCAAGTTAGAAGCGACCTCCACAGAACTACTCTATTATTTGCAATATTTTATTTTCAAGAAATTATACATGGTAATTCTCTTAAATTTTACACTCTTTGGGCCTTTAGGTACAGTGTGCACTTCGAACCCTCGGTGGCACTGAGCGGGGTTACTCCCTATGACGGCCTATATTGAAAGGCTCCACCCGAAAGAGCTCAGGTATATGAAAGGGTAGTACCTTCACGAGTTGGTTGGGTATGTGAAAGGGTAGAGAAATCTGCCATTTAAGTATTTAAAGGGCCTTTAATTATGATATTTCAAACAGACTCGCCTTATGGCTAGCCTGCGAAGCGCAGACGCATTTCCGGTCGTCGCTTCTCTCCCCCGAAAAAGCGCAGACGTATTTCCGGTCGTCCCTTCTCTCCCCCGAAAAAGCGCAGACGCATTTCCGGTCGTCGCTTCTCCCCCCCGAAAAATAGCGTCGCTATTTTTCTGCCCCCTCCCCCGCTCCCCTTGACTCGCCCCATTTCCTCCTCTCTTCGGGAGTTTCAACATGGCGCTTTCGCGATTAAAACCAGGGCGGGTAAAGGTTGGGCGGTGAAACGAGCGCTCTGCTCTTCATTTAATGTGTGATGCGGAGTAGGACTGGCACGAGCGCTCTTTCCGCGCTTCCGGTGCGCTTCATGGCCGGCGAAATTTTCTTTTTTGCAAACCGGAAATCCTATTTTCTTTCTGTAATTTCAGGCTTACAATGTTAAATAGATAAATTCGTTTCACAACAATATCAATAAACAGTTTCATATGTTTGTGTCTGTACGTCTATAAGTCAAACTTGTTGGTGGTATAATGCCAAAATTTGAGTTTAATTTGAAAGTGTTGAATACCTCCTCCTTCCACTAAATATCGCCTAATCGTCTTTCGCCGTTTCGTTTGCAAAAGCTTAACACTTCTTAACCTCAATTTTTACATATGTTAAAGGGGGATAAATTTTGTATAACATAACAAAAAATTAGATTGATATATATTGATATAGTGGCGTTGTACTTCTTCAAACTTTGCTTCTCGGCTGCAACGTGCCATGGCGATTCGCGCAATGCGTTGCAAATCCGGCAACCGCATGTAAACAAAATTTATTGAGCTTAGTTGTAAGGTTTTTTTCTCCGTTTTTCTCTCTAAAACAAAACAAGGTAAACAGTAAAAACTGAGGGGAAACTAATTTTGAAGTTTCGAAGAAACAGAAAGACGTATGAGATGTTTTTTTCAAAATTAAAAAGAAGGATGATGGTGATTGAAATTAGCATAATTTCACCTTGCACGAGCTGCACGCATTTATAAAGTACACGTCATCTAGTTATGAAACACGATCTGCTGTCTTTTAGTTTTGCCATGGATGACATGGATGAGATTTTCCTTTGTGTTTTAGACATTAGTTAGTTGTTTTTGTTTTGGAATAACATCGACATTGGCGAGTAGCAGAACGAAAATACAATTCAGTGGTAGAGTCATGAAAGTAATAAAAGAAACCCTTTGAAAGAGATGTTTGTCTACTCCAACTAAACCTCCCGCAAAAAATAGCAATATTTGCCTCTCGGAGACAGTGTACCGGCACAAAGGAACGAGAAAGAAGTGCAAGAAAACAAGTCAAGCCGCCATAATTCAATGATAGCGGCAGTGTCTAATGTACAAACCACATCCAAGCCCTGACCGAAGTCGTAAACAAGCGACATTTCTAAGCAGAGTCCCAGTCCACTGCATCACACCTTTTTGCTCGGACACGCTCGTTTCTTCGCCCAACCTTTATCCGCCCTGATTAAAACCATTCGCGCGCGCCCGATGAAAACGCCTGCAATGCAGGCTACATTGTGTTACCGAACAATACATCGAAGACGTGACATCCGATAAACAATAATGAATGGATCTTTATTTTTCGGGCCCACATTAAGACTTTATTTCATCCCTACAGTTTTTTTCTTGCCAACGTGGCAGAAATTCGAGCCAACCCTTCCCAGGGCCCGACCACATGTCAACATTATCCAATCAAATATTCGCAAGCCACAACAAGGTTTTGTTTTTCTGTCACATTGCTCAGATCTGTTCTCAGAGTTCTGCACGCATTTTGTTCTTCAAAGGTATCTCTCTGTGTTACCTGAGGATCTCGCCTTCTTTTAGCAAAATGAATGCTTTCTTCTCCGCATTAGTACTTTGTTTGTGTTTTCTCGCTGTTAGTACAGCCCCAGAAAAAAACAGCGCGAAGTCTCGAATGCACGATGGAAAACTGTCTGACAAAGAACATTTCGACAAAGATGGCAAGCACAACGAAGAATACGATCACGAAGCTTTTCTCGGAAAGGAAAAGAAATCCTTCGATCAGCTGACTCCTGAGGAATCTAAGGAGAAACTTGGGTAAGACGAAGCGGTCCTTGTTTACTGATGTTTGTATTTTCAATAGTTTTGTTTTGAAGAAAATTCAAGCGACAAGCCACTAATGAAGCCGAGCCTACAAGCTGTGGCTTCTCCGAGTTCTTTAATTGATGTCAAACTATGGATGGAGTTTTTAGCTATCATATATTTTTACCCAGCATCCGATACAGTAAGTGTTATCATTTATGCGTTAAATGAATGAAGAGAGCCCAACATTTTTGGAGTTTAGGGTTGATATGATCGTGAGGTACAGAAAGAGCTGGCGACATCTTTTCTTTTGAATTCTCGGTAGTCTGATGAATGAGCAGTCCTGGATCACTTCCATTTGCCTTCATTTTAAATTACAAAACATTTAATTTATTATTGTTGATGACTTTGTTGATTTCGCTACAGTAATGAACATGATATATTTGATGCAAATCGACTCTGCCACGTGGCAGCACATTCCATTGCGCGCGCATCCCGAGAATGGTCAAAATATATTCGATTTTGAGTTTTTTATTCGATTTTTGCCACCCTCGGGGTCCCAGCAAGTGGTTGCTCAATGGAGGCTGGCTGCTCCATAAAGTAGCATAATCCTTAACAGGAATATCACTTTTTTTCAACAAACACGTGATAAGAGCTGCATTACCCTCCACAATCAGTTGTATCACATTCTATCCCGGGAGGTTGGGGGGGGGTGCTCATCATCGATGATGCTCAATTGTATCAGGCGCTTGATGGCCACTCGCAGAGGTGATAACCATACAACTGACCATAACATATATAGGAGAAGTCAGGCGCAGATCCACACCTTTGTATGGAAATCGGTCAGGTTTTTCATACAAAATATATTTTTAATATAAAAAAACTCTCCATGTTGAAATTGAGAGATGAAAATAATCGGCCGATTTGCAAGGCTTTATCCAAGGAGGATGGAATTAGCCAATATCCTCTCTGAACTGATTCAGAAACCTAGGAAATTTCTGGGTGGGGCATGCCACCGAACCCCCCCTAAAACCTTGTGGCGCTCGTTTAGGAAATCGGTCCAGAGTATAACCAGAGTATAATACCATTAACTGACATGATACAACTCACTTTGACTCTGATGGCTACCTCATAGGTTGTCAAAACGTCAATCACTGTTAACAACAACAGTCCTATTCAGGACTACGTTCATCTGGACAATCAAACTCTACCTACTTTTGAAATGAGTCCTGGGTTCAAACCTTCCACACAATTTTTATATCTTAATAGGAAAATTGTGGAGAGAATTGACAAGGACAATGATGGGAAGATTACAGAAAAAGAACTAGAAGACTGGATTGGATTTACCCGAATGCAAAACCATTACGATCAGGTAGACAAACGCTGGAAAGATCTGAAACAACGAGAAAAGAACCTAGTTTCACGAAAGGACTTTCATGGTGACAAAAATGTTGATCCAGATGGGCCTGTAAGCTGGGAAATTTATAAGATAATTTCCTTTGGTAAAAACCCAGGTAATATTACTGGTAATATTTGTGTGTATTTAATGGTAACATTCCTGATAAGATATTGGGCAAATAAATCAAGTTATAAGTCTCATAAATAAATATCTTGAGTTTTACTTGAGGAATAAAAAGTTACAAAAGAGTTAGGGTGTATTTCATAAATAGAGCCCTGCATTTGGTAGTATGCGAGACTATACAGAGTTGTATAGAAAATTTTAGGTAAAAGGAGGCAGCAGCTGATGAGATTGAAAAGCATGTACATTTTCACGGGGCACACCTGTGTTTAGGGGTAGGTACAGGAAGTGCGTCTCTCCCCTTTTGGGAATATTTTATTTTGGGGCTTCCTGTAAAGTGCATTACAGTCCATTTCAAGCAATAAGGAAAAAACATTTAGCCATGGATTACACCTTGATTTTAACCAAATTTGAGCCATGCTGGTTTTTATAGAACAGTTATTGCTTCTACATGTATCATGTAAGAGCTATGTTCCCATATACATTGTTAAATTGCCCCAGTTACTTATCTTTCTAGCAGTCGTAGTAAACTTTTGAGTAATATATAACTTTTGTTGACCTGTAGAGAAACATTCAGATCATGTACGCCTTCTTAATCAAATGAGCATGGATGAGCGTCGGTGGAAAAGAGCAGATGTTAATCAAGACAAAAAACTATCAAAGGAAGAATATGGTCCATTTTATCAGCCCTGGGAGCATGAGCACATGCATGATGTGGTTGCACAGGAAAACGTCGAAGGCATGGATAAAGACAAAGATGGACGTGTGTCACTTCAGGAGTACCTAGGTTAATATTTTTTGTACCTTTAAGGTTTTAGGTAACCAAAATACCAACAAAGGAGTACTTATGAAAGTGGAAATGATACTCGCAGTTGAGTCATTTCCACCATTGGGTATATTAAGAACTCACTCTCAAGTTGGCTTGATATAGCTTAATGGATATACAGTGCCGTTCAAAAGTAAGTTACCACCCTTTCTCAAGATGCAAATCGCGTCCCGCAGGACACGATTGTCATAGCGCGTGATGGCCTAAAAACTGAGTGTTTTGAATCATTGGTTGCCTTGTGGCCTCAATCGGTGTACTTTCTAGCTTTCTATTACAGTCGAACCTCTGGACTGGTGTAACCACCTCTTGTAAGCAACCACCTAGCATAAGGGACCGCCAATCCAAATCACCAAAATTTTCCCTGTCAAAGCCTTACATTTGGAACCTCTGGTAAATGACCACCTCCTGTAAGCAACCACGGCCACTTTTTGGGCCTGACAGTGAATGATTTTCCATTGTTTTTAACCTCTTGTAAGCCACCACTTTGCATATTCACTGATATCTATTTTCGCTGTGTGCGCTATGACAACATGGAACTATATATATTCTAACTTGGACATTGCATGCTATAAATTATCTTCTATAAAGTAGATGTGCCTGGACCTCTTCTCGGAAGAGACCACCTGTGGTTCGATTCTTGTAAACGACCATTCAGTCTTTGCGTTTTGGGTGGTGGCTTACAGGAGGTTTGACTGTACGATGTGATAAGTCTAAATATGTTTCTTTTATGTTTTAGACGACATGCATTCAAAGCCAGAAAAGGAAATGACAGAAGAAGAACTCCAGAAGAAGGAGAATGATAGAAAACATTTTCATTCATACCGTGATGCAAACAAAGATGGCTACATTGATAGGGTAATGAAATGACTCCGTTCTGTAATTTTGATATCAACTATCCACCCATGAAACAAAAGGGATGCTGTCACTTAGTTTGTGCAGGGATGAAATTTGCCCAGCAATTTTCCAGACCTGGAAAAAGTCTGGAAACTGGAGATTAAGTCTGGAAAAATGGTTAAAAGTCTTGAGTTTTTTTTGACGCGACATCAAGTGCTTTATAAGTGAAATTTTGTTCATTTTGGTCAAATCTCTAATTCATTCTTGCCTGTTTGTGTGCAGCGCATCATGAAAGGCTTTGTTCCTGCGTTTTTTTAAGGTCGTTATTGATCACCTATTCGATAACCTTAGTCTGGAAAAAGAAATAATTGTTTATTATTTTAATGGAAAAAAGTCTGGAACGTCTTGAATTTTGGATCCAAAAATCTTTACGAATGCTGTTTGTGTGAGGAAGCTAGAAGTGGTCTCAGAACTAAAAACATATCGCATAATGCAAATTGTAACAATCCTTTATTAAAAGTTAATGCTGTGAGTCAATCAAAACCACATAATTCTGATGATCAGTATGTGTAAAAAAAACAATGGTTAATTATTTATTTTCAAACAGGATGAAATGAAAGAATGGATGTTTCCTACTTCCTACAACTATCTCCAAGCAGAAGCCAGTCATCTCATTCATCATGCTGATTCTAATCAGGTACAGTTTTACATACATTATTTGAAATTATTTAAACTCATCAGGTGTCCTGTATTCATTAGTGAACTTACGCAACAGGAAGGAAGAGGAAAGAAGATGGCAAACCTTGTGTGACAAGCGTGACAGTAATAATTTGTTTGAAATAACTTTTCACCAAACTTCACTCTCCTTTAAAAAGTTCTTTTTGTAAAAGGCCAGAATACATTAATGTTGGGTGAAGTTCATGACGAAACACGCAAGTAATAGCCTGTCACATTATTTTGTCATGCACGAGTGTTTTGCCGTCCTCTTCTTCCTGCCGTCCTGTTGTGTAAACTCACTATTAATTCATTGATTGTCCCTTCAGTTTCATCTCTGTGCCACTTCGTCCTGTCAATCCTATGAGTGCCCAACATCTAATTCTTTTTATATCAACATAATGATCAAACATGCCATCATCATCACCAAATGGTGGAGGAGGGCAATGTCAGGTGGTGGACAAAACACTGCGCCCCAGTCCATGGACTACCCGTATGGACTACCCTAAAATGGACTACACCACTGTAGTTTAGTGGTCAGGGCTAGGAAACAGAGTAAATCAGGCGTGAGGTCAGTTTTCCAAGTATAGTGACCCTAAGTGGAGCTTGATTCACTCAGTTTCCCTAACCCTTATCTCTTAACTTTGATCAGCAACGTAGTCCGAAAATAAACTGCATGCCAATCACGAGACTCATTTGCGTACAATGAAAGTCATGACAATTCTTATCCCCAGTTTCCATGCATGGTCTCCACTAGGAGGAACACCTGGGACCATGACCACTATTTGGGGCCAACACAGGGAAAAAAAAAAAAAACGCTTCCATTTTCTGAGTCTCGCCTCTAAATTAAAGCAAGCAAGACTAAATACACACAAACTTGCATCTAGTGTTTAATTGCAAAGTAACTACATAATTTATTCATTTACTATACATATCTTTATGTTTTTGTATTTCAGGATAAGGTTTTGGCAAAGGACGAAATCCTGGACAAGTATAGTCTTTTTGTGGGAAGCAGGGCCACTAATTTTGGTGCAGATCTGACACGACATGATGAGTTCTAAAAAGCAAAAGTGAAACAAATTGTTGCCATTTTTTATGCAAGATGTGTTCTTACAAGTGGTATTGTATGAGCAGTATTTTTGTCAAAATTATACAGGTTTTATTTCATGGTTTATATTTTTATACAGGTACATAAAAGCTGAAATGTGAAAGATAATTAAATCTGAATTTGTTTACTAGCTCCAGAAGGTGATTTCATGACTTAATGAATTTTGCAATAAAATGCTGAAAAAACCGTCCAAGCTTCATCTGTTTTTGGCCTTGTCGATTTACTTTAGAAAGAAAGGGAGTTCCAATTATTTTGCGAGCCCAGATGCAGGGCAGGGTTGTTCAAATTCGTTAAGGTAACCCAGGGTTAGGGAGAAATTTGAACTCATATAGATATAAAGCTTTAAAAACAAATTCATTCTTGTTCTTTTTGTTTACAATTTGATGATTGGATATACTAAAAAGAATAGCCAAAATTATCTGGGGAAATACCTTTGAACAAAAGAAAAAAGAAACTTGGATTAAAATTTAACCCCAGGTTAGTGCTAATCAGCCTTCAAACAACTGGGCCCTGGTCTGCTAAACAGATAATAAACAATAATATTGGATGAGGTTTTTGTGATATCCAGAATAACCAAGGTAGATGTAAGTATTATTAGCCTAGGCCGAGGCTGATAATGCTTACTGAGACCTTGATTATCCAGGATATCACAAAAAAGCGTATTTAATAATTGTTTTATTATAATAAATCTGCAAGGAACCTGAATTGATTCGATACAATTGTTATTAGAAATCATGCATTGCGCTCTCAACCTACAGATTAGTCAGCTATCTAATCTGCTAGGAGGTAACTAACTAATCTGTAGGATACGCTGATTTCCAAAATTAGCTGTAGGCTCTTAGCCAATGAGAAGACAGATATGAGTACAATGTATGTTAAGCTGTGTTAACCAGAGGCGTCCAAGGGAGGGTTCAATATTGTTACCAGTACAGTAAGTTATAACATTGCCCGGAAACACTCATGACGGCTTTAGCTCGCTGACCTTCTGTCGAGAGATTAAGAAGTGAAAATCCTAGGATAAAGCGTGAAGAAATTACCGTAAAACCCCACGTTAATGCCCTGGGCATATATAACTTTATAAGGGGTTTTGGGTGGGCTTATAAACGGGGGGGGGGGGGTATAAGCTGAATAACAATCTTTGTTAGCAGATGGATGGGCTTATATCTGGGGGTGCTTAAAACCGGGGGGAGCTTTAACGTGCATTTTCGCTATTGTACACTTGTCGTGCGCGTGTCTTGCCTTAATTGCCGCAGAAATGACCAATTTCCATTTATTAACTTATTCACCCACCTTTGGAGCCAACTGTAAATAATTTCCTCCCTTCCTTACCCTAAAGCAAAAAGGCTTTAAATTCAGGAGCTGAGTTTAGGCAGAGACGTTCAGCATGAACTAGGGAATATAATGTGCTATTCATTCATGGAACCTCCGTTGTCAACACTTGACAAAGGATATGCCACTGCTATGAACAGCCTCTTCCCCCCCCCCCCCCCCCACCCTGTTAATATGCTTTCAAATGATTTATTATCCACTTAACAAGGACGCTTTTCTACCGGAGGCATCGACCATGTGTTAACCAAGTTGTGCTGTGGTGTAGCTATGAACAAATACACTGCTAAGGCGACGTCCACTCTAGCACAAAAACGTTGGTTTTCATATTTTATTATTCCTCTTTACACCTGCACAGAGTGTTAACTAGACACACCCTTCTGAAGGTGGTTAATAAATTAATTCCTTTTTCTGTCATTTTTTTATTATTATTATTATTAAACATTGCAACTATATACAAAGCATGTTCATTTTGTTCTTTCAGTTAGAAATTAAATAATCTTCAAATATCCGCCCATTGTAGATGTACCACGTATCGCAATTTAACAACTTCAAGAAAAGGCCGGCCGAAAGCTCTCGGAACAGCTAACCGGATTGGATGAGAAAACAGTAAACAACAGAAGCAATGGACCCTGAAACGAGGGAGTCTCGTGCCGGGAAAAACAAATGAAACTGGAGGTTGGAATTTGGCGGGATTTCCAGCCGCTGTTCAGGAAACGAGCCCGCCCTCCTCCCCGTCTCTTCTCAGGGGGGGACCGGAGACAGCGGCGCAGATCGAGCCCACGTGACGGCAACCAAAAAAGAGACAAAGCTAAAGATTAAATACTTAGAGGGCTTAGAAAATTTATTGTATACACAATTGGTCACACAATGATCAACCTCTGCCCTCTGAAGTGTTTGATGTCACTCTTCCTCAGGGTTCTTTCACATCTCAATTAACTTCCGAACTTCCGGAATCCCTTTGTCTATATCGATGTCAGCCTGCAACTTCTTCCCAGTTTCCGTCTTGCTCTTGTTGGCTTCGTTTTAGTACTTGGCGATTGTTCTGTATTGCTAATGTCCAGTTGCTTTCTGCCAACAGAGTCAGTAGAATATATAGTCAATTGTAATTCATAATTCGTAACTCCGAATGCTTGCGCGTGCGTTGCCGTTGTTGTTTTACTTAAAGACTCCTTAAAAAGGGACGCCAGGAGGCTAGTTAGACTTTACGCATTCGCGCCACCAGAGCTCTTCTCTCTGTGCATGACTAAGGAAAACCCGGAACTTCTAACCTCGTTCCCAGGGTCCTCTCCTACTCGTCCTACCCACTCTTTCCTTCTCTCGCTCCGGGGCACAAGTAGGAGAGGACCCTGGGAACGAGGCTGGGAACGCAGTTGCGGAGCTTCTGTCGAGTCATGAGCAGCCATAAGACCCTGGCGACGAGGCTCTGGTGACAAGAAGGGACGATACAAAGCACTTCACAGGTTGTCCTTTATGACTGAATAGGAAATGGTCGTTTTCTGTCCACATGAGACAAGATAACATGTAGCCTATGGAGCAAACGTTCCCAATCGAGTTATTACGCCAACGTTGGAGCAAGAGCAAAAGAAATGGAAGATCGAAGAGGGTGAGGAAGCAGAAAAGAGTACTCTCAACCCCACTTTCTCGACGAACTCGCGCGGAAACGTTTGATACGCAGGCTAGATAAAATGCCAAGGACGAAGAATCTGAAAGTGACTTTGGCTAAAAGACGAAGAAACTCTTACGCAAAGTGCGGGAAGACATGGTCCACTGACAATGCCATACGAAAAGCTTACTGGTGTTGCCGTTAACGTTAAACTGCTTTAATAATCCAGCAAGAGAAGATAATATTTCGAATCTTCGAAAGTCACTCTCTTTAGATTAACTCATACCGAGAAGATCTTGTGTTTCCCTCTTGCAAATTTTGAGGGTCTTACCACACTCGATATTAATTACTGCGATTACTAACTGCACCGGTAGTGCAGTCTGTACCATGCTCCCAGGCGGCACCATCGCGCGGAAAAAAAGAGCGCGGGGCACCATGGGAAAGATACAGTGGTTAGTACTGCCTGTACTTAATGCCTGTACCACCTATAAGCTTTTTCCAGACCCTCGCTTATTTTGCTCGTCCCAGCTAACAGAGAGCCTAAGAAAGGCTATAATTATTGAGAGGGTAAGAGTAAATATTGCTTACAATTGAGCGATATCGTTGTCTGTCGGACTGTATCCATTTTTCCTCCTTCTTATATTTCGGTTCTGCCGACTGATGTTGAGGTTTATGATCATTGTAACTAGCTCTTCTTTCTGATGAGAAAGGAGATAGAATGAATAATAGAATTGAATTATGCACCAAATTGCACTGAAGTATTAAAGGCTGTAGAGTTTATCTGCCGGAAGCGTCCAGACTTTATTTCCATCCCCAGAGCCTGTCGTCTGTTTTTTATGGGCTTGGTGTTTCAGCAACAACGGACGCCCGTGACGACAGCAAAAACCTCACTAATAAAACTCGCTCAATGTGTCAAATTTACGTGCATTTTCCTGCAATCTAATTCTGGAGACAGCACCCAAGTTAAGATTAGATTGTAATAGATTCATCCATAGATTGTAGCATTAGGGAATTTCGGCTCTCAATCACGCCAGGGAGCATATAGAAATGAATCAATTGGTCAGATCAGGAGCACCCAACGTCAATTTTCCGAAAATATCTGTTCGGAAGACGATTTGAGATCTAGAATTTTCGGAACATTTTTTGTAAAATTCTTGCTTGCTTACCTCTCCTAGGATTTTCGAACGTCTAAAAAAAGAAGAAGAAGAGTTTTTAGCGTCCTTAACAACTGGCGCGGAGCCATATCCGAGTATCCGAGTTCCAAAAATTCTCACTTTCAAAACGAGGGTAACTAATTGCAAAACTTTTCTTGTGAAAATGAGTTTTTTTTTTGCGTTAGAATAAAAATCATTTCCATATCAATAGCTTCGCAGTAGTCTTGCTTTGAAACAGAGGCTTGGGACAACTCTATGCCAGCCACAGGCCAGAAGAATCGTCGATACAGAAAGTACTTACAGACTTATCCATGAGGCTGTCGTAATCCTTTGTGTCTTTTGCGATAATTTGAAGA
Source organism: Porites lutea (assembly GCF_958299795.1). NCBI lineage: Eukaryota > Metazoa > Cnidaria > Anthozoa > Scleractinia > Poritidae > Porites > Porites lutea. The sequence goes on from NC_133206.1 coordinate 19,674,084, forward strand.
CAAGTCGGACATGTTTCCGCCTCCGAATCCAAAGTTTCTGATTCTTTGAACCGCACTTTTTGTCGTTCTTTCCTCAAAGTGTCGCAGTCACTTGAAGCATCCAGAGATGTTTTGGATCGTTTTCGTAAGGGACTGGCTAAAATATCTTCTTTCTTTCTTTCATTTAGTAGTTCATTGTATGCGCATTTCCATTCTGTCTTTGGTTGACGGGATAGTATTCCCCTGAAACACGAAATTCAAAAATCATAAGTTATAAACGCGTTCATTCGATTGTCCATCGGGGTCTTCTTATATTCCTTTCGGTATTTTAAGATTTCTTCGGAGACTTTTTATGGTGGGTCAAATCTTAGTAAAACCAGTGGTGGATTCAGCCCACCTACCCCTCCTCTAAGCCAACATCAACACTTACTTCTCACTAAAGCAAAATGCTGGCTTAGGGGAGGGGTAGGTGGGCAATTTCCCAGGAACTTATAATAATTCCAAGTAAGTGGGAGCCCACTCATCCAGACCGTAAGATAAGGGGGCGTGACCTGGAAATTAATCTGATTTCTAGGCGCAAGTGCTATCCGGTAAATATAGCCCCAGTTTGGCCTAAAGGACGGGCCCAGGTCTCTCTTCTAGACTCGCTAAAGGAGGGGCTGCAAAGGGCTGCTGGGATATTTAATCAAGCATCGTTTGACTAGAGTTTTTTTTAACAACTGACAACGGCTGACTAATAGCTAAAATATACAGCCTCAAGTTTGGTTTCCTAAGTTGGTTTCCTCAGTTACCCGCGGGGTATAATTATTATCAAAATCACCCAGTAGGCAATTACAAATTTAAAGCTTTGAACGCGGATCACGTAAGACTAATCTCGATATGTATTGACCATTAGCCTGCGACAATTCTTGCCTGCTAGCAAGCTCTCCATTCGTCTGTGTAGCGAAACGAGAGAAAGAGTCTCCATATATTTCTACGCGTGCCGCTCACCGCGCGTGACTTCTCTCGAATTCCCCAAATTGAGAGCATGCTCGCAGACTAATTGGCCATTGTCTTCATCCGAAAATATCTCAATACAAATTACCGCCGTAGCATATAAAACACCCACCCCTTTCTTTCTTTTCTTCGTTCTCTTTTCTGTTTGTTTGTCTTTTTTTTACTTTTGATTTTCGCCTACCGAATTACCTTTTCACACGCGCCTGAGGAGCATCAGCTTTGATGCTATTTTCCCGCTTCAGATATGCCTCCTTGTTATTTCCTTCAGCATCTAGTGGAAAAACAGAAATATTTGTTAGGACTTTAAGTTTTCCTATAGCAAAGATAAAACCTGACTCGTTATTCCTCGATTCAACGAGAGAAAAAAGACTCAATGGACTTTTTTTTCATCGCTAAAGCCACTCAAAATCTATACTTATAAACTGGTGAAAAAGTGACCTTCGTCACCGCAGCCTTCATTGGAGACACTTTAAACCTCTTGTATAGACTATTCTTGGTTTGCAACCACGTAATGAGGTGGCCATGTCGGAGATCAACACAATATAATTTTTTCTCGAAGAATTTTACATAAAAATAGAGTTCAGTTTTTTCGGAGGAGAGAAATGCTTTTGACCACCAACATGGCGGCCGTGACGTCATGTGCAAACCAGCAATACTAGTTAATGGACTATACCAATGGCTTGGCCGATGCCTTGCCTGGCTGCAACGCAGGCTACGTCATCTTTGTGATGTGACAACAAAGAACATTCATTCATGAACATTCAAGATGCTTCTAAACCATTATCGAGGGTGTCGGCTTAATTGGGGCTTAATGGTAGACAAATGAGTCAGCAGTCTCTTATTTTTTCTTCTCGGGCTTACGCCCTCATTTCTCGCGGCTCGCGCACTTAGATTTCGCGTGCAGTAACTTTGAAAAGAAAAGTCAGAAAAATAAGAGACTGCTCGCACCGTAATTTTTTTCAGCATTCTCCTCACGTTTACGTCAAAATTTGTACCACGTGACCAAGGTTTCCCTTTGCTTATCGCCTACTGTTCATTATTTCTAAACATAAATTAGTAGTTTCACGCAATTTTTTACCCAAAGAATTTTCTGAGCTATTTTTATCTGCTTATTTTCTATTTTGAGAAATTCTCAACTTGAATCTGACGTTTGCCCTTTGCGGTATACGTGAAGCTTTAAAAACTCTCTAATATTGTTCGAAGAAAATATTGCATCCGGTATTTTCATAGTGAACGAAGTGAAGATGTTGGTAACTTTATTGGTCAGGTTATGCAATAGGTGCCAAAATAATGCAATATTAAAGTGCGCTTATCACTTGTATGTTTAAATGGCTGGGGATGAAATCAATTAAATTTCCTGATGTTAAAGACAGCTGTTTATTGCTTCATTTATCTTCTAGAATCACTAATCAAAAGGAAAACGCCGCCTTTTGGTCCGTTAGATTATGACCAACTCAGCATGCAGAACTTAAAAGTTGTGTTTGAGCTCACCGATAACAGTAAATTAGACCGGGGGGGTTCTCGACCAGTATTTGGGTAAAGGTGAGCCGCTGAAGCTTCGAAACCCTGAAACTGTTTAGAAAAAAACAACCTCAACTTGATTACCCTGTCGAAGTCGAAGGACAAAATATCCGCCGTCTTTGCAATTAAAATAGAGCGAATTCACGTTATAGTTGTTGCTTTTGTATACTTGGACCCCGGGACTTGGACAGGTGTACAAACAAACTTCATGAAGCAAGTCAAGTCAGTCATACAGCTAATACCCTGTTTATAGTTAGGACAGCACGCACGAAATAATACACCCTGCTTTAAGACACACTAGGGCGAAATTAAATAAGGTACCCTGTCTAGGACTGAGAGGACAAAAACCATACCATGTCCAGCGGCACATCCCCGTATAGGCCATATAAGGGAGTACCCCCACCCCTGCCCCACCGCGGAAATTAGAACGCCTTAAAAATAGATTTTAGCTATGCAAACGAAACGTGATCATCACAAAAACTGTTGATGAAATTTTAAAAAAGCAGTTTGAGTTTTGTTTAAGCCCCATAGGCAAAAAGCGAAAAATTTAGTATAAAAACCGAATTTTCCTAACTTCCTGGATGTTTTCCGTCGAAAGCTCTGAACATTTTCAATTTTTTGTAACCAGGGGCATCCTTCTGAATTATATATTTTGAATCCTGGTATCAGATCTTCTGTTTTCTAATGAATAAAATAACAAACGAAAACAATGCATTGAAATAGGCCAGCTCAGCTGATAGTCAATATCAGAGGGGGTGGTTCTGGCTGCCGTAAATAATCAGTAGGTTTAAATTTATATTGGGCAATCCTACTCCTTTCTAAGTTTGAGTCAGCTGTGTTTACCTCACCTCTTTTAAAATATATTAAATCCTTGGGCCTTCTTTCTTTTTCTTTTTCTCATCAATTTTCTGATATCGTAAACAATTCATTAAACAAACCAGCTATCTTTGAAATTTTTCATAGATGGCCGGCATCTTTCACGTTTTTAGACAGATTAGTTTAACTGATGTATCCCTTATCACAAAGCAAGCATAAGCTGTAAATCCTTTCAGGCTTTTGTCCTCGATATCAACCATCTTTTGAAAAAGCTGACGTTTGTACTAGTAGATATTGACTTTTTTAAACATTTTACTCATACTGTGCTGTTGAAACTTTGGCACAATTTTACAACTTGTCCAAAAGGGATTAATAAAGTTATAATAACTGAACAAATCGAGAGAGTACAATTTTTGTATCTCACTGAAAATGCGACAAGGTGCTCTAACCGGAAGTGTAAAACCGTAACCTCTGTGGCACGAGTTGAGCGTTCGTTTAGCCTTAAAAAAAGAAAAAATATGAGATCCGTGAAAACATCGTAGGACCTCGAAAATAGGGAGCTAATTTAAATGCGTTCTTGACTGTCGTAGGTTCTAATTAAGTTTATGGCTGCTAAATTCCTTGAAAACTGTCAAGCTGTCCACGGCTTTTACGTGTACAGTCTTGATTTATCCGGTAACTTGAGGTTTTTTACGATGAGGAATCCCGCTCCAGTCTAAAACACTCCTCTGTTCCTAAATTTGTGCCTTTTAAACCTTACTGGTTTCTATGCCGTTCTCTGTTTCGCTCTGTTCTCTCCCTAGGCTTTCGCTTTCAATCCATACTGAATCCGGTTTCGCAACTCGACTGAAAAGCGTTTAGTCGAGTTGAGCAACCGGAAAAACGTAAACGACATTGACTGTAACATGCGTAGCAGCAGGCCCAAGAAACATGGAACGTGTCTACCTCTCTCGTGCTCGTTCTTCCTTGCGCCCACTACTTCCAAGCGCTTGCTACGCAGGCTACATTGACTGATGTCAGTGTACAGTAACGGCTTACCTTGATGAAATACTAAAGCACGGAATCTGTACACTTTTTTGTTAGTTTTGTCCAAACGAACAGAACATGTATCCGCAACGGCTGAAATCATGGCGTCCTACCAAGGCAAACGCGGCTATAAATACTCCTTTTTTAATACTTCGGTGTAGCTTGACAGGGCCTGACTGCGTGAAAGATCTGTAGACGTCCTCCACCTTCCTTGCAAGCGTTGTGAAAGAAGTAATTTGCAAGTGGCTTCAAATAAAGAGAGGATGTTAGTCGGCAGCTGAGTCGGTAATTTTTTTTTCATAGGAAGTTGCTCTCATTAATGGCATTACCAAAACTCTTTTTGATTATACCTCCCCGACACAGACACTGTCTGTTTATGTTTTTATAACTAATATTTCTTTCTCGACCTGAGGACAAGTTTTTCAAGGCAGTTGACAAGGCACGTGGGCTTCACAAATTCAAATAGTAAAATTTTAAACCAGCTAAAAAGGCCGCTGCCAAAACATTGCTTATTGCCCGGCGCGCAGTGAAAACTACTAAAAACTAAGACAGACCTGTTTCATCAACCTTTTAAGCCCACTTCCTTTACAACACTTGTTTCCCTCAGCTGAATCCAACCAAAGGGGAATTTTTAAGGCTTGTCACAGGTGGAAATTGTTCTTGCGTCAGTACCAGAGCATTAGCTGCTGTAATATAGAAGTGGAGTTGAATTTTGTCCAAGTCTTTGGTAACCAAGGATATTTCGTCATTGGGTTTTTTTTAATTTGATAATTAAAAAAGGAAGATAAACATACTGACGCTTCTTCGCCGTTTCTGTCAATTCTTGGCACACAGCTGTTTCTCAAGTTTTTGGTAGGTAAACAGAAAAAAGGTGAAATGAAAACTGAGTTTATAGCGATCACTGGCAGGCCTAACTGTAATAAAGTATATAAACAAGGTAAACCCTCGCTTAGAATAATCACGGGTATAAACTCTAAGTCTAGTTCAGTTCAGAGGTTCTTTAGTTTAGGGATAATTACTGGAAATTTAACCTATCGGAATAAAATATCTTGATTAAAGAGTCTCAATTTCCTCTTGTGGGAAAATGCACGAACGAAATTACGCCCAGAATTGCTACTAAGCTCACAATATTCAAATATAAATATCGCTGTAATAATATTGGTATTTGGAAGTTTGTGAGTGACGGCTACTGAGGGCCACTGAGGTATAACATGATTCTAATCTCGTAATGTCACATCTTCTAAGTCAAGTCATCAAATTATCGCACGAAAGATGTAGAGACTTTAATATGTAAAGATAATTATACCACGTATCTCAGTGGAATTTACCGAGTCATTTCAAACGCGTCCTATTTGATTTTAAAATACGGCTTTTATCAGACCGGCGCCACGCCACATAGGAGTATTGAATAAACTTTTAATAACCGTCAAAAATGGCTTGGGTTATTGCTTTCTCTCATCGTGTACTGTGTACATATATTCATTCACGAAGTACATTGCTTTCCATATTAAGAATGAACTGTAATCTCTGACAAAGCACGTTCGTTGTATCGGGTTAGGTAAGGTCACATATTAAAAATCAGGTACGGCTCTAATCAAGCGGAATTGAAAAAGAATTAGTAATATACAATAATTGCGCTGCAATCCTTGTAAATTGCCCTGTGATGATTATAATGCATTCAAATTTAAACCATCCCTAGGAATTCACCGGCTTTCGTTTTGATAACATCGCCAACAAGATGTATTATAAGCGCCAAAGAACGCCCAAGTATCACCTTTTATTGTGAGGTTAAACTCAAACAACAACAGTGGGCCACAAAAGTTTGGCATCATATCAGCTAGTGATCATCTAACTTAGTATTATGAAACGGGTATCAAGGTTTTTAGCTGAAACCGTTTTTGTATTGTCAATAATATTACGTTGTTGTACCGTGGTATATTTAGTAACTTCGGTATTAAAATTTCGCCACTGACATACCTACGTTGGCAGAGTGACAATTATTACAACTTACCTCTAAAATCACGAAACTCAAGTTATATTTTCTGAATGTAAAGCTCTGGCACATATATCTTTCTGACTGTTTTAGTTTAGTTGCTGTTCACTTTTTACGACAGGACGTGGTTGATCATCATCATTGCATGAGGTTTAACGACAAAACATCCTGTTTTAGCTTTATAGGACCGTCTATGTGTCAATTAAAA
>NC_133206.1:19688122-19810622 GCF_958299795.1 Porites lutea
TTGATCAGACTACTACTTACAATATTATTACAGTTGACTCCCAATAACTCAAACCCTCGCTAACTTGAACCTCAAACTAACTCAAACCAAAACAATTTCCCCTGGATTTTCTTTATACATTTACTGTAGTTTTACCCTAGTACCTTGAACCCTCGATAACTCGATCCTCCTGCTAACTCGAAGTAATCTTTGTTTCCCCTCAGATCATTTCTATATAATTGTACCCTCAATAACTTGAACCTTGTTTTGAGCGCTTAAAAGGTTGGGAAAAAACTGTGTACTAGAGTCCAAAACATTGGATTTTGAAGTCCCATTGACGTGTTGTAGACATATACTTTATATAGTTTACTAGTGGAGGCTGATGTTGTTGTCACAAATCTAACGTGAAACAGCTTTATTTTCAAAACAGTAAAACGCATGCTCTATTTAGGCTATGTTTTGTTACGTTATGTTCTGATTTATTATCTAAAAGTATCTTTCAATTTTCACTTAACATTTCTACAATAACATGTGATTAAAATGTTCACTGTACAGTAAAAACTGTTTTTTACCTTACTTTTGGCTATTTTCTTCAAGCTCCCGATAACTTGAACTCCCCATGACTCGACCTTTTTTGGATTTCCCTTGAAGGTTCGAGTTATCGGGAGTCAACTGTATGCACATTTTACACCTACTGTTAGGTTAAGCTCAAGTCATGAACAATATTTTTCTGTTGCATAGACTCAAAACCTTTGCAGAGGATAGAGGACATCAGATAATGTTCACAATTAAAGAGCCCTCTGAGGAGCATTATTATGGATACTTGTGGAAAGCTACAACAAGGATATTTTGTTACAAGGTGACAATTTATTGGTTTATACTACTACATGAAAAATTACTGCAATTTGATTGGCTTAGAGCAGTGGTATTTCAGCTTAATTTGAAATACCTACATGTGAAAATTACAAACCTTTTGCGGGTAGTAGTATAAACAAATAATAGCATGATTTGTTTGTGATATTTGGCATAAATACCAGTCATGATATTTCAAAATTGTCTCAAATTTCACCCGCCTAACGGCTCATGAAATTACGTATAACAATTTTGAAATATCACTCGTGGTATTTATGCCAAATATCACTACTAATCACAGGGTTTGAGCCAGGCTGGGCCATTGCGCCAATCCTGCACTGCAATTGGAATTGTCGCTTTAAAAAACGGCCAAGGGGACAATTTGTCCTCTTCAAAATTAAGGGAAAAAACTCGAAAGGAGGCACACACGAAGAGATTTATTTCGGTACAGAAGTTGCAAGCTGAAACAGAACGTGGAAAGTATATTTTATCGCACCTTTAAAGTTCATTTCAAAGTTACGTTTCAGTCACGCTCTACTGCTATTTTTGTCGGAAATCTAAGACAGGGCTTCTGATTTTTCGCGCGGTCGCGGAGCCGCGAAATTCACAAACACGAAAAATACCGCGAAATTTGGTAGAAATCTTATCAAATACATGTCTGTCCAACATATTTGAAACTTATTTCAGCTATAAGGGCTATTTACTTGCCGTAAACTTGCAAATTTATCTTGGAACTTCGTCACTGAAACGTGCAAACAGATTAGGTTGGGAAAAACTGGGCACTAGCCATCATGTTAAAGGCTTTGCCATTGGTTCATTTCTGGAGCGTATTGTTGTTGAAAGAGCGAATGATGACCTCTGTTAGAAAAACGTTAAAAAGGCTGGTCTGATCAGCGCAAAACCGATCGATTTCTAGCGAAATTTGCCTTGAAAATAACCACAAAATCGGCCGTTTTTTACTGATTGCTTTTCGGTGAAGTTTGCCCCGAAAACTCCCGCGAAATCAGCTGATTTTTCCACGAATTTGTCCCTAAAAATCCCGCGAAATTTGACTTTTTCGTCCGACACCTATCAGAAGCCCTACTAAGAAGGAAGGGTGTACAAATTACTGTCCCCCTAAAAATGAAAATGTCCCCCAAAATTTTAGCCAAGGGGACAAATTTTCCCCCAATGATCAAATCCTAGCTCAAACCCTGTAATCATGCTATTACCTATACCAATGTAATTTTCAATGTTCATGGTGAAAAGAATGTGTAATAGCAAAGACAGCCATTCTGGTGAAAAGAAATATGGCTTAGTCCATATTTTGAGTTCTGTTCTCCGTAGTGGTACACCTGCAGCAAATTATTGGAAGATAAACTGTAAAGATTCCAGTCATTTGCTAATTCACTCTACAGACTAAATTGACTTTCTTTCTTGGGAAACACTTGATGATAGACGGCACTATGCAAAGTCAATTTTAATGTATAAAATATTGAATGACCACACCACCCCCGGCCTAAGGATCTCTTTTGTTAGAAGGAATGTAGATCAGTTTAATAACCATCTACGTAACAGTACAGGGTTATACTGATCAGACACTTCCTAAATGTAAAAGAGAGTTTTTCCAAAGAAGTTTTAAATTTAAAGGTGCCATGCTTTGAAACCAATTCTTGAATGAATAAGACTCGCTGAGTCAATCCTTTCATTTAAAAAGCTTGTTAGAATATAGCTGGGTCTTGCCAAGCTGTGTATCTTTATAGCAGTGATTTTAATTCCTTGCTTTCTATTCTTCTGTAGGTAAATTCTTCAACTTCTAAGGTGGAAAGCCAAAGGGTTATGGACCTAAGACAGTTCTGCAAATTGTATCGGGATATCACAAAGCAACTGAGGCACACACACAGTCATGAAGATGAAGACTGGGAGAGAGTGGATTGTATTGGAGAGGTACTAAGAGCTGTTGGGTATTAAGCATACTCAACACACGTGACAGGGATGATCAAATGGCGGCAAAAATTAAAACCCCAAAAAATCCCCAGGGTTTCAACCAAAACCCCAAAAACTCCCATGCCAAATTTCCAAGCTATCAAAATTTTCAGAGGAACTACGCAGCCGGGATACGCGGAAACTATCACAAATCTTCAGATTGTTTTGAATACGCAAAAGTCGCTTCTTAAATCAAGTTACCCAAAAAATACTTGCAAGCCAAAATTTTCTTACCCAAAAAAATCCCGAAAGCGAAAATTTCAAACCCAAAAAAATTCCTCGATTATCCCGGTCACTTGAAATCCAGAGTACCCCCCCCCCCTGGGCACCAGTCCATGCAGTATATATCCTCAAACTTTAGATGAGCCTGTCTGCATTATGTGCTTTTTTAAGTATCGCAAAATGTGGTTCTTCAATTCTCTGCTCATTGCTTGTCAAACACACTTATTTGTCAATGGTCACTGTTCCCTCTTGTTCCATTCTCTGCTTGACTGTAATAATTCCAAAGTGTAGAATCAAATGTCAGCTGTTGTATTTACATTATTAATTTATTTTTGAATAATTTCAGTCCTGGGAATCATGTCCAGTAAGACTAGAGGAAGTCAGAGAATCTCTTTGTGTATCAATGATATTTACAAGGTACATGTAACCCATATGCTGTATAGCTATCGATGTTAGAGGTCAAAATTAAATTCAAGATAACATTTTTTAACCTAGGTTGATTCTTGGCCTCAGCTAATAACTTTTACCTTGATCTTGATTATTCTGGATATCACAAAAACCTCATCCAGTTATTGTTTTTAATTACTGTTAAATACAGTGTTGTGAATAAATGATTTAGTACATGTATTGGGTGTTTTTTCTTCACTTACAGTGTTAAGAGTCATTGCTAGCAGTACATGATCCTATACTGCTACTACTTGGTTCTTTTTTACTAACTAACACACTGCACAGGGCCGGAAAAAAATTGAATTCCAGATTGTCCTTTGGACAAACAGCTGTCACATTTTTCTACCTGAGGCCATAATTTGCTTGCTTAAGTATGAGTTAGCGAAATATTTACAAAGTGACTAATGCTTGCGCCTTTGCTAACTGGGCAAATGATCGAGCTCTATAAAAGTTACTTTGGAATGCCCATGAAGAAAATCTACTTGTCCTGAAAGACTAGACAGGTTTCGTTTAGCCTTGTAATAGAGTTAAGTGTAGTTGCAAGCAGTAAATGTGGATTGTTTCAATAAGTGTACTGCACCAATTAGCACTTGTTTCCTTGTTCTGCCTGTGGCTTTTCCATTTGGCGATTCCTGCAAGAAGCATAGCTCCAGTTTTTCTGTAGACTGCAAAACAGTTCGTATTTTTGCATATTCAAGTACGCGCGAGCAGTCAAACAAAAGGTCTGGAACGAGGCTGAAAACAGTAAGACTTTTACACCACACTTTACCGATTTCTTTACTGATTTTGAGAAAAAAACCCGACTGTTTTGCAGTCTACTTTTTCTGCCAAGTTCCAAGGGTTTTCATTTAAGGGAGCTTTCACTGACAAACGTCTTCACAAGAACAGTGATAAGCAATGAAATGTTTACATACAAAAGGAAACGTTTACCTCATATTACGCCTTATTAAGTATGATTTTTTCATTGTTCATTTCCTTTGCACTTTTGTTTTTTGGAAGTTTCATTGTACTACCACTTCTGTTGGATTTATTTCATGACAAGCTCAGGCACATACTCCCACTTGTTCTATGGGTTTTCTCCAAGCTCTCTGCTGATGCATTATCTTGTGTATCTGTTGCCTTTGGTACTATTTTTAGCATGGTTGCCAGATTCCTACTGATCAACGTATGCCTTCACCATAGGTGACCTTCATATATTCTTCCATTTCTTTCCCACTTTTTTTAGGGTTGATGAAGTAGCAGCAGAAAAACCCGACACTGATGAGTGTTGTATATGTATGGATCAAAAGGCTGAAGTCATTTTGGCATGTGTTCACAGCTTCTGTAAAACTTGTATTGACAGATGGTAAGTCATCAATTTTAACTCCTATGTAAAGAAAACATCGTCAGTGATATGATTGACATTTCTCTGATTGTGATTTAAGCACTTAAAGCAAATTTAGAATATATTATTATTATTATTAATATTATTATTATTTAATTATTGACCTAGTTTATATTGTGAACTCAGTATCAACCTACAGTGCAATGTCTTAGTATCTTACTGCCTTGAGCTCCTCACTAGCTTTAGTGGAATACTGAGAATGCCTAGTTGGTATTGTGGGAAGTCGCACGACACCACACACTTAATGACTGGGCACAAGGGAAAAAGTGAATTTTGTTTCCCTGAGATTGTCAATATTCCTGGAGATAAGGCAAGGAGAATATTAGGGTTAATGAGAGAAAAATTTCTCTGTGCTTCCCCAAGGGCCACCCATGAAGTGTTTGGTCATACCTCCCAACTTAAAAATGGAACAACTTGTAATTTGATTTTTTTGCTGTGAATGTGAAGAGTATTATTTTCTGCTTGACTTAGATGTCATGTATATTTACCCCCTGTTTCAAGGCAGAGTCCAGGTCTCACACAAGTCTGCATGTACAGTTCTGTAGACAGTTACTGGTAGATTGTTTTGACTCACGGCATGTGACACATTCTTGAATCCAACATTCTTGAGCTGAGAGGTATAACAAAGACATTTTCTTCATCCCTTGTCATGACTATAATAAATTTATTGTTACATCTTGATTTAGTGGTAAAGAAAATGGTGACAACAGTATCAGTGAGTCCAACTGATCAATTAAAAATAAATCAGTAAAAATACATGGTTATAAAATTAATATAGGGTTTTGTTCTGGAAATAGATGTGAAGTATAGTCTGTGTGTGCTGGGGCTGGATAGCTATTAAAAATATTTATCATAATTTGCTTAACCTGCTCCTTTTTACTTATAAAAAGAAAATTTTTGCAGCCCTGCCCCACCCCTACCCTCACTTCCTTATTTAACTACAACTGTACTTTCAATATACCGGTATGCTGATTTCCCTTTACAGGAGTGATGTTAGTAACACTTGTCCCATTTGCCGAGATGAAATTCATGGAAATAAAGATTTTTGGGAAGTGCCAGAAACTCCCAGCAAGACAGAGATAGGAAACTTTGTTCTGGGATTGGCTGAAGGGGCTGGTGCTCCAACTTGATAATGGGTCTTATGCTTGTTCTGCATGTGGGCATTACCTTGCCTTAAAGGAGCTATGTCACAGCAGTTTAGTCCATTTTGTTTCGTTTGACAATTGCTCGGGAAGAAACCTCAACTTTAATACAGAGGAGAAGTGTCACATCACATTCCCATGCAACTCTCCAAGTAAAAGTTTTTGCTTGGTCGCCACTTGGCAACCAACTCTTTTGGTTTAGGGAGACTTTTTTACAAATCAAGTCGCCAGCTCCAAAATTTTAGGCACCATGGCGACCAAAATGGTCACAACTGTGAGGGTTGCCATGGTAATAAATTTTTTGGATCTCAACAATCTTTCTTGACAAAGATGGCCATAAAAGTGCATTTGAAAAATGAGCTGCCATTTTGTTCCTTTTAGTGATCACGCACAGGAAAGTCGTACATGTCCATTTTTTAGTTTTTTTTTTCTGTCATTAATTTGCAGGACCATGGTTTGTTGAGATCCAGAAATTTTGAGTACCATGGTGAAGTGACATAACCATCATATCCCCTCTGTTTATAACAAACAAATATGTTCCCCATGCATTGTAATTCAAAGTTACAAACAACAAAGATAAACAATGATAAACTCTTGGACTGACAAGTTTTCAAAAATTTTGAATGTTATCAAACCATGCCTTCTTTAGTATAATTAATTTTGCTGTGTTAGGCCCTACTTGTTTATATATGGAGAAAATTGGTCCCAGGAAAGAGGTCACCCTCCCAGCCAAGTCGACTTTAGCGAACGTTTATATGAGAAAAAAGTTGCCCCCTTTGCCCAAGCCAAGAGCTGACAACAGTGCTTGCGCATGCTCTGATTGCCTCGTCTTGACCAAGTTTCCCCTGCTGAGCAAGCCAAAGTGGCTCAGAGGGTGACCCTACCATTGAAAAAGGGGGACACAGCTAGGTGGGTCATCCTTGTACCCAAGCCAACTTTTTGTAAGGAAACGAAAATCTGGCTCGTCCAGGGTTACTGGGGTGAGCGAGCGACTTCTAGCCGCGACTATTTCTCCATATACATGGGCCCTTAGTTAAATCTTCCTTGACTCTTCTATATGGTCATTTTAAATTTCACTCAATTTGGTCCCCAGTTACTAATGGCTGAATTGTTAAATTTTGGTTAAATTATGTGACATAGCTCCTTTTAATGTACAGCAATGGACAAAATCTTTGTGTTTGTTTCTTTTGACAAGGAACAAGGAGTTGATCTTTTATAATGAGATGTACTGTAGGTTCATGTATGTGCAGTCAAAATGAATTCGGTCGTTAAGAAACTTTTAAAATGAGAATTTATATTTCCCTTGGTAACTAATGGAAGTGTAAATTAAGGTATTTTATTTTTGTCTGGAGTTGGGATCTACTATGAGTACATAAATTATTGATGTTATAAGTAAAGCTATTCTGTGTACAGCAGCTCCCCCTGTGAAGGGAGATGAATGCAATATATCGAGAATGTCATGGGGTGTGGTGATGGTATTGCTTTTTATTGCAATCTGAGGCTTAGAAATGCACTAACCCACTGACCAATACAGGTATAAATCCCATAGATGGTACATAAGATGGGATAATAGCACATTTGCTTAATATCTACATAAGAACGAATTTATGTAAGAGTCTGCTGCTGATGTCTCAGTCAAATAAAGACATCACCATGGCCTCCTCCTGGCAAATTTGAGGCATTGACATTTGACTTCTTAATACCCACCAACCCGCCCCTAAACCCACCCCCACTTCGTTATGGGCAGGGATTGTGATAGCAGTAATGAGAAGTTTTTGGCACCATTTCCTGAAATCTATGTTAGTTATAATACCTTGTTAGTTGAAGATCATGGTCCCTTTGTAACGTCATACTTAGAGAAGAAGGGTGCTGAAGGTAAAAATACTTTTTTGCTTCTGAACTTTATTACAATGTTGTCTTTTTTTGTGTGTGATGTGATATCCAAGAGTAGCGGAATTTGATCCTCTTTTCTTACCACAGGGTGTGACTTTTGAACACCATTTTGGTCTCTTATTAATGTCAATAGTGCAAATGTCCGTGGGAGGAAGGGGGTACAAAAGGCCATGTAACATGCCGTTTTGTACGTGAACAGAGACTATCATGCCATATGAGGCTAAGATGATTTTCTGTGTCCACTCATATTTTAATAAAAAAGTAATGTTTATACCAAAATCATCACCACAACAAACATGTCAATTGACTAGCCTGAATTTCTGACATCACTTCAGGTCTCACTCCCTCAGTGCAGTGAATTAAGGAGTAAGTGACTCAAAGTGATTTCGGAAATTGAGGCTAGTCAATTTACAATGTTATACCAAAATTATTAGAACTATTAGCTTAAACAAGTGAAGAGATATCAGATTGGGAATGAGTTCTCAGTTCTTACTTTTCGAAAGTGAGGTACAAAATGTCCCGTATTTATTCTTAGGTAGTAGTGGCCTTACTGGTCCAGTCATAAAGCCAGATCAGTCTATTCCTAAATACTGTTAGTGTTTGTAGGCAGTAAATATGCATTATTGACCAAGGTGGCTGTATATTGGCCAAGTTTTTTTTGCGTTTCCCGAGACAAAGTCAAAGTCATTAAAAACGCAAAAAAGAACGAAGCCAATATACAGCCATCTTGACCTAACAAGCTTGGTCAATAAAGGATTTATCATATGGCCAGAGAGAGAACTTTTTGTTGGGGGCCAACGCGGGAAATCCCGAGCAGGCAAGATGAGCCCATGTTGCCCGCTCGGGTAGCCATCAGAACGCAGGATTCTTTTCATGCCGGCTTTCGGATTCAGCCATACAATAATGGGTTTTAAACTTCCAAAAAGCCTATTTCATTCTAAAAAGCAATGATCGGTACGGCCGGCCTGTTCTGACTTCTGGTATTAGAAAGCCGTGGAAACCTCAAATTTCAAGAATGTTGATTGTAAAGTAACCTTTCACATTTGATGAATGCTAAGGAAGCACTATTACAATCCAATTAAAAAGGCCCAAACTAATTGTAACCATTGCTGTTTTCGGTTTAGCTTTCTAACAGCTGATTGGTCTCCTCTTTGCAACACGTAATATTTCTAACAGGGTCTGGAAGGCCATTCTCGGCATCCGAGATTTGACCAAAGTGTAGTGAGGGATTTGGGAAAACGCAAAATTTCTTGACGGGATATGGAATTTGCCCGCTACTCGGGATGCGGGATGCGGGATTCTCTAAAATCTTGATGCCGCGTCGTTAAACAAGGAGCGGGAATTCGGATCAGACTACCCCCACCACCCTTCCAGAACCTGTTCATAAGTATCACAGACCTCATCCCCAGGGCTTTTGCCCCTCGATCCTATTTTCTAAGGGGATAAGGTTGAAGTATCACTTGTGTTCATGGCCTTCTTATATTCACATGCAACACTCGTGAGTAATTCCACTGGCTAAGGATTAAAGAGAAAATTCATTGTAATAGTGTGTGGCTTTGTTTTTTTTCGTGCTCTGCGAAGTTGGATAGCGTGAAAATTAATCAAACACCTTTTTTTCATTTGCCCTATTTTGAGCTTTACTATCTGAACGCCTGGTAGAGGCTATATGCTCTCCAGCGGTGTCTGTTTGATATCAGCGAGAGTGGTGCTCGGGGATAAGCCAGTCCCGTCTTCCTCCTTGTACATCCCCATGTTATTGGAGGAAACCGAAAAGAGACAACAGTTCTTCACTAGAATTTTTTATTGCTGGCCGAACAAGCTTGGTTGAATTTCCTTTTTTCATCAGTATGGTGAGGTGATCAACTCTCTTTGTCTCAGGACCATGTTCTGGAAGCAGTAATTTATAAGGCTGCTGGGCTCATAACCCGGAGCGAGCAACTTCTAATGATAACCAACTTTCCCTACGCCCTTGTCACACGGCGTTTTTTCAAGGGCGGGGAACGATGGCAAGAGGCTTCCTTCTTTTTCCCCTTCCCATCATGCCCCGCACGCTTTCTTTTTCTTTCTCCCAGCCTCCTTGCGACATAAAGAGGCCTCTGGGGAGGAGAGAGGCTCAGTAGACAGTGTTCTAGACATTTATGTAGCATGTAAGCGGACTGAGCCCTCTCTTGGCCGGTAGGAATACAACAAAAAACGTTTTGCCAACGTTTTTTCCGTGAAATGTTGCCAAAATGTCGGGTGAATGTTCAAATTGATCTAAAATTCGCGAATTTGTCGACTTTTCCCCTAAAATTCCCTAGATTGTCTAAAATTCTTATAGATGTCTAAAATTCCAAAAAAAAATCCAGAATTATGTAGCTAAGCCTACGTAAGAATGTCAGCGTGGGAGGCTAATCGCAACCTGACCTTCTGTGGGCAAATATCAGCTTCGTGTGAGAAGGCAACTTCGCGGGTTTACTGATGCGCCTAATTCCGTAAGCTCATACCGATCGAAGCCAGGCCTGGATCGAAGCTAAACTGCAAATATACATCGAAGGCCGCTGTCCTCCCCCGGTTATTGCGGGTTAACGTGGCATTTTTGGAGCAAGTCGGATAGTAACAAGTTAGAAAGGATTAACGAGCGAGTTACGCACGTTCCTACTGGCGTGCACGACAGTAAAAAATACTTCTCGCCAGGATTTTTGAAGAGAAAAAATAGAAAAGGTAGCCCCCCTTTATTTTTGTTGTTTGAGATAATTAGTGTATTCTTAAAATAAACCAACCTCGACCCCAGGGTTGTGTCCAGGGTGTCGTCCAGGGTTGACCACTCGCGGGACGTGTGGTCAGCGGGATTAGTCTAGTACCCAGTCCACATTGCGTCAAAGGAGGGTGGGAAGTTTGAACGTTGAGAAACTGTTGATCGTTTTTTTACAATTTTCACAATTTAATGCGTTGCTTCACTGTGCAATTTTCCACTTGATTGACAGTTAAGTATTCAACGATCATCACTACATTTTTAGAACCTATTTGCTTTCCTTCGAGCGCGTTCAACGAGGTTAAACTGGAAAGCGTCATGGCTTCGCTTAACGGTAATGGCAGTCCTTTTCGTCCGAAGTGTGAGTATGAAAACTTTGCCTTTGGAGTATTAAATCGGTAGCTTTTAACAAATGTTTGGTTTTCCTTTTCGTTAATAAGTATTTTCAAGTATGAATTATGCTCTAACGCACATGTATTGAAGGACTAAATTTACTGTAAAGTAAAGACCAAGGATATGTAGCTCTGAATCAGCAACAAATTTGGGTAACGATGCTAACAGACTAAAGTAATCATGAACAGCATATCCTTTTACCTGTACAGTCTAACCTCTCCTTACGGACACCTCTGTAATACGGACACCTATTTATTACGGACCGTTCGTTTGTTCCCAGAAATGCCAGAAATCATACATTCCCTACCTCTATAATACGGACACCTCTGTAAAGCGGACACTTGGTTCTGTCCCTTTGGTGTCCGTATTAAAGAGGTTTGACTGTATTAAGAAATATCTTAGAAACCATACTCATTCACATTTGTTAGAATATATTCATTTTCGTGAAGGAATAATCATGAATCAGATCAGAGGCCAGGTATACTTGTAGAGGGGACTGTGTACGTACATCCCTATATCGATCCTGCTAAATCTTGTTGCATCGACTATTGCATCACACTATTGCTTTGCAAGTTGAGGTTGCCTATGTCTTTTGTGCATAATAAAACCCTATATTATTCCAATCCATTTTGTGCAACACGCAAATTGTATTGCTCTTAGGTAGACCGTAGTTATAAGAGCCAGAGATTGAATCCATTGAATCGTAATCAAAGTGCAATCCAACTTGTTGATTTTATTTCTTGGCCTGAGGGTGGTAATTAGTTGACTACCGCTTCCCTGCATAATCTCAAATGGGTTTGCTTTCCTCTTCGTATCACTTAAATAATGAGAAGGAGTTGATGGTTGCGATCCGTTCAACCCAAATTCAGACCGGTCCGACTGGGAAAAGTGGTCCAGTTTTTTCGAAACTTTTCCAGTTGGACCAAACTGATCCATTGAGTTTTGGACCGAAATTTGCGGAAATTTTGTTTGAATGGATTGCGCACGATGTGTCCAACATCATTTTCTCTACACAATATCCACTAACTGCATCAAGAGAAGAGGTAGTGAGAATTTATAAAATGGTCAACAAAGGGAAAATGTTTTGATCATTATTGATCATGTATGTGGATAATGGACTTCAAGGGTTAACAGCATTTATTTTTTCTAACAGTGCACAATGCCAAGAAATTCCTCTCTCTTCAACTGTCTCAAACAAGCCAAGCAATTTCTGCAGAGTTTAACCACATGCTCCGAACCCAAACTCTAGCTAGGAAAAGGAAGAAGGTCATCAGTGAGATTTTTGCCACAGAAAAGACTTACCAAGAACACTTACATGCCATCACTTCTGTGAGTATGATTATCATTGAGCAGTTTTTAAAAATTAGCTTCAAATGTGTATACTAATATTTTATAAACTTACCTTGCTTTAAGTTTAGTGATTTTAGAAGTTGCAAAGATAGACTTCATTTACATGTAGGGTGTGTTCCATTGGGATGATCTGCATCCGGATCAATGATCAGAGATCACTCGGATCATAGCAGATCAAAAGGAACCTACATTGTATGAATCCACCCTCGGAAAGGATACATCGGATCATTAATTTTGATGTACCTTGATTCCAGTAATCTTGGATCTTCAATCATGATCCAGATCATCCAGATCATCAGCTCAGTTGGTTTGAAATCTGCAATGTACATTAATAATTTGTAGGATGTCAAAGTTCTTTAAACCATAGTTCACCCTGTGAATAACTAGAAACTACTGCAGCTATAGGGAGGAAAAGTGAATACAAATCAAGGCTGGTTTATGCGTAGGCTAGTTTATGCATGATGGTGTTAAGTATGTAGTTGTCTCCCAGTAACACAAACCTTTTACCTGTAAGGGAAATCCTAAAAAAATCACTTTACTGGGAAGTTCAGTGATTGAGGGTAAGTTAAATAGCCTATGGGAAAAAGTGAGGAACTTTAAGTGAAGGGAGTTAAACGTACAGCCTGTATGAGGGATCCTAGTAACTGGCGGTCAACTGCCCAACATTACAGTAACTGTATAGTACAATCCAACCCCATTAATACAGACACTAAAGGGGCTGTAGGGGGTCCATATTACATTGTAAGTGGGTTGAATTTAGGGAAAATTTTCCCTTTTCCTGCAGACCTAGGGAGAAAGCAAACTGTCCGTAATAATGAGGTGTCCATGTTACTAGTAAGCGAGTGTCCATAAAGCGGGCTTTGACTGTTCAGACTTTATCATCACTTTCTGCAACATATGAGGATTAAAATTCCTTGAAGCATGATGATATAAAAGCAAATACATGACAGGTTAAATCCTGTGAACCATGTATGGAAAAGCAAATATTTAATTGGTTTCAATAATTATCGGGAGGTCTGAAAAATTGGGTGTAAAATTACAGTCACTGTGTTTGAATGGTAAAGGAAAGTTTGTTGTGGTTGCAATCTTGAATTTGAAAAAACCAAGGGTTTGAGGAATCAGGATTCTGCTGTACTCAAACTAGGATATTCTCCATTTTTCCTATCAGCTTTTTCTTGAACCTCTACACGTTGCCTGCATCCTTCCACAAAATACCATCAACACCATTTTCTCCAATGTTGAAGCAATCCAGGCAGTCAACAGAGAACTACTGAGTCACATGGAGACACAAGGACTTGGTGATGCCTTTTTGGCCTTGGCACCATTCATCAAACTTTATAGTACCTATGCTAACAACTTTGCTAAAGCACAGTCTGAACTACAGGTGAGTAATCACAGAATAATGCTACTTTGCTCAACAAACATAAATAACTGTGCTAAAAAAAACTTGAATTCAAGCTTGCCCTAACTTGGTCAAGCAGCTCTCACAATTTTCTTGCTTGGGACCACTTCTCACTTTTCTCAGTTAAAGATTTTGTTAGAGGATGACTTGCCTGGACTCATGCCTATTGGGCAAGTGAGTTTTTAGGGATAACATAATAGCAGGACTTGATCTGATCTGGCATGATTCATCTTTTGTCAATAGCCTTAATTTAAAAGAAAAACAGCTGGGTTGCATATATATAGACAACAATAAATGATTGAACATTTCATTTTTCTGTGATTCTTTCTTTTTACAGGAATGGGAAAAGAAGAATAATGATTTTGCAACTTTTAAGAAAGCTCAGGAGATGCGTACTGAATGCAAGGGTTTAAATCTAGGTGCCTTACTTATAACTCCTGTTCAGAGAGTTCCAAGGTAAGGATGTCATTTATTAAAAATAAGTTAAATAATGATGATTATAATAATAAATCATTATATTTTTCATAATTTTTAGGTACAAGTTGTTACTGGAAAGTCTGTTGAACAAAACTCCAAGAGATCATCCTGACTTTGACAAATTGCAAGGTATCTTATAATTCAGAACAATTTTACCATAGCAAGAAAAATAATATATGTAACATAGCAAAAGAGAAAGAAAACCCAACATGATTTCTAAAGAACTGCTTGATCATTCTTTATTTTTGCTCAAAACCCCTGGGGGACTACCCGTGAATTTTTGCCTTAGAAACAGGTATTTGCAACTGAAAAAAAGTATGGGGTCTGGAGTCATAAACAGGGTATACAATTTCTTGGTCTTGTGTCTTAGGGTGTCCAGTTGGGATCTTGTGTAATTTGTGCACCCCTTGGGTGAGTATCAGTCGACACTATCGGCCAATATGTTGGTCAACCAAGTATTGAGGTGCACAAATCACACAAGATCCATTGCTGGGGAGGAGAATTGCATGACAAGACAAGAAATGGTTGCGGGGGAGACTATAGGGTGTCTTTCTGGACCAGAAACCTTGAACATGGGGTGACTGTTTGTGGTGCATTCACCCAAACTTCCAAAAGTGTCCCCCTCCTCCAGACTCAAACTGTCTCCTACTTTGCCTTGATTTCTTCTTCACTTGAGACCCAAACTTTTCACTAATTAAAATTTATTGTTCAGTAAACACTGTACAAGGTGAAGCCTTACATAAATGTTGTCTCTTTTATTTTCATCTACTGGTATATGTTAGTTACATGAATTATTCTATAAATGTAAGCTTTTGACCTCTCTAATTTGACTACTGGATAATTTTTTTTCTCAGAGGCCACAGTTGAAATAAACAAAGTTGCTCATCATATAAATGAAAACATTCGGCAGCGGGAGAATTTCCAGAAAATGTTATCCATTCAGAATGCACTGACTGGAGAAGGTGCTCCAAAAATACTGGCACCAGGTAATTACACTGCAAATTTTTATAAATAAAAGCCTTTTTGTGATGAATGAAGGTAAAGAATACTGTATGCTATACTGACTGAGCCAAAGCTACACACATGTCTGCATATGGTAACACCACTTCAGTTCACTACCTCATAGCAGGTCATACAATGTGTTTACTCCTAAAGTAAGGAGCTATACAATGGAGAAGAGAGGTGTGATGTCACATTACTATGGATGCAAAATTTTTGGATCACAACAATAGAGAGTTTTTGCAACAGCAAAAAAGCAATAGGTTTAGATCAGAAAAAGAACAACTTTGCAAGTGTATCATGCTTTTTGGTACATTTCTTATCCGTTGTTGCACGACTGCAACATGAAACTTCCTAATTTCACTCGCCCGCTTTCTACTCAGTGTTATATAAAGGTAAATGCTGTTTCTCTTTCTTTTTAGGGAGGCTTTTTATAAGAGAGGGGCCATTGTTGAAGGTACAGTTGAATTTACTTGTAATAATAATAACAAATAATAATAAATGTCCTTATTTCGCCCGTCAAAATACATAACAAACGTTACAGAGAGTGAAGTATACTAATCGTTAAAATCGTAGAGATCATTTACAATTATCATATACAACCCGATAAAAAATTGGATATCTATATTGTTAAATTGCTAAGTTGTATTTAAACCTTGCGTGTATCCATCTTTTCTTACTTATCTGTGTTAGTCAAAAATACCCTGTTTTAATCTTATGTGAACAAAATATCATACACCGAGAAACCTAGAAAAGAAAACGAAAAACCTAGCCTGATAATACAGCCGTGACGTCTGGGGAACGACTGGAGAAATTCCATGCTAATGACAACGTGTCATTGCTGAGATTTTGGTAACGTTTCTGATTGGTCGTGCCCTGAGCGAAATTTGTTTCAACCAATCAGAAGCACTTACTGCCCAAACCTGGCTAGTAACACGTCATCGATATGGAATTTCTGTAGTCGTTGCTCAGACATCATTTCGGGTGTGAACCGGTGGTGGCGTCGGAGATGTCGGCTGTTTTCTCAGGCTACTAGAATCCCAGTCAAAACGATAAGATACTCAATAAGATTTTAAATAATGCAGCGGAAAAGCTAGTCCTTGCAAAGGTAGAAGCATATAACCCTGATCGGGGTTATATGCTTCTGGCAAAGGCTATAGGAGTGGATCACAAGAATTGTGAGTGAAATGATCAGTTTACGGAAAACGGAAAGCCGTGTTCTTCCATGTGGTCTTGGGCGTGTTCCTCACTTGACACGTGTTTTTTATCTGCAGGTGTGCAGCCGAGGATCCCAGGAAAGAATGTTTTTCTTGTTCTCGGACATTCTAATTTACGCCAAAATTAGTGGCTCAGTGGAAAAGGAACAAAGGTAGGGCCGTAAGGATGCTACAAACTTCTTTTTTTCTTCTCGTTGGAAGGTTGCATCGTATCTCTAGCTAAATAAACCTCAAAGGCCTTTGTTTTTCCTTGTGCGTAACTTTTATAATGTGGTGATGACGAGGAGAAAGTGCGGTTGAACTTTCAAGATAATTGGAGTCATACTCGCATCGAACACCATTTTGACACTAAAAGAAAACACTTAGAGCAAAATACGGTACACGGTTCAAATATCTACAGTGTTAAAACCTCTTTATTTTGCCTTTACGAAGGAAAGACAGTCGAGACCTTAGGTTGTCTATTCGGGACAATCTAGGATTATACCCCAGACTTTTCATGCTCGGTTTCCGATTTCAGACAAGTCTTTCGGCCTTTGGCCGAAGATCTGTTGGCCTGCATCCGACACCGAAACATCCAGCCGCACGCGAGAAATAAACTTCTGGTACCCACTTCCAGGGGCTTATTTATTTCAAACACTTTTGAGGGGGGACTTAGTTTATTAGAGAGGAGGGGCTTGTTAAATTTACTGAAGATGATCGTGTAAATTCTTCATACAAACTAGGACGCGAATTGGAAAAGCTTAAGCACATAAAGTTGGAGGTCATACAAGTAGCCGAAGATCCAAAACAAATCCGGACTTTCAGAGTTTCAGCACGTGAATAAATCATACCGGATCAGTCCGCGTGAAGTGTTACAGTTGTGATTAATAAACACAGTCTATCGTTCAAGAATAAAGGGGAGGGGAGAAGGCATTAAAAGAGGCGGGGTTGATTACGTTCTTCTCCTGAAAGGGGGGGGGGGGGGGGCTTATTTGAAAGGGGGACTAAATATGGGATTTACGCTATACAGAAAGTACCCTTCACCCTAACCTCAATTCGCTTTGGATTCATGTTTATGAATCACTCATATTTCTTGGGTTAAAACGAACCTTTCGTAATTTTCATGCATTTTTCGATTTAAACTACCGATGCGAGTGCTCACATGATCACATAGTTTTGCACGGGTCCTGTGGTAGAGTATTCTATTGTGTACTTCAGAACAAGATTAATTGTTTTTACTATCCACTGCACACAGCTCCTACCTGTGCCGTCGTGTGTTACCGCTGATCGATTGTGAATTGGAGCAAGTGTTAGGCGGCTCAACAGAGAATGAAGATACTTCCGGTGCTGGGGCTCTCTTCAAGGTAAGCGGTTTTAGACAAACAAGTGACGTAGACTACACCGGAAGTGTGCTTGTTTCCTTGGGGATCGATTATAGTGTTTACCTTTTTTTTATCTCATTACAGATAACATGCAAAGATAAATCTTTGCTTTTGTATTCGAAGTCGAAAATGGAAGCGGTGAATTGGTTTAACTGTATTAGGGATGCCATCAGGTTAGTAAAGCGTTTTTGTACCTTTGCAGACTAAGGCTGCTTTCATGCGGTACCAGACGAATTTTACCCTGGGCACCAGAGGTCTTTTCTCGCGTACGACGAGGAGCTTCGTCGGCCGAAGGCCGAAGACACGAGCGGCGAAGCACGGGCGGGTCACATTTTAAGATTTGACCGAAACCGGAAACCGTGCATAAAAATCCTCTGGCACCCAGGGTAGAAGAATTTTCAACCGGTTGAAAGTTCGTGTGATCATGCCATGTGAACGTAGCCTAATACCAGGGCCTACATCAATAGCATTTTTTTAAAAAAAATTTAACGTGGAATAAAATAATAATAATAGAGAGGTTAAGCATCACGTTTACGTCGAACGGCAAACGCAAATTTGCACCACGTGACCAAGTTTCCTCTTTACTTGTCGTTTACTGTTCACTATTTCTTCGCCTCAATTGGTAGTTTCACGCAATTTTTTATCGGTAAGAATTGTTTTGAGCTGTTTTTGTCTACTCATTTTCTATTTTGAGAGATTCTCAACTTCAATCTGACGTTTACCGTATATAGTCAGGGAGCATACATACGTGAAGCTTCAACTCTAATAATGTTCAATAACACAACTGCTCCAGTTTAACTGTCGTGAAGGAAAGCACGATTAGTCAGTGTGAATATCACTTTGACAGTTTCTTTTCTTTATCTATCTATACTTTCGCTTTGGTTTCCAGCAACCTCAAAACTTGCAGAGCCTCCTTAAGAAAGCCTAAGGATTTTGAATTACCGAAAAGATCCACTCCTCTGACAAGGTCCGCGGCCAAGAAAGCTCGCTTAGGACTGAGTCTGATTCGACAGGTTAGTTAACCACGTGTGAGAGGCTATAGATTGTATAGTGAATATATTTTCAAACTAAGACTTTTCATCTACTGTCAGCAAATGTCTTGGACGGATAATGCTGTCATATAATAGGCGGCTTTCATTTGAATTGCTTCAAATGAGCTCACCCCTAGCCCCGTAATCTAACCCCCCTCCCCCCATCAACTATAGTGTTGCTATTATGTTTCACAGTTTGTGATCACTTGGCGTAAAAACAAAGTCATACTCAGACCGAATCCTGAATGACGAAACAAGCACCCGCTAATGAATCAACTCTCCCATCTAGGCTATGAATTTTCAAAAAAGCGCCCTGGACGCGACATTTGGAGGTTTCAAAGTAATTTAACTCGCAGTTCTCATACCACAAAGTTGAAACTCAAACGTTGTATCCTCTTTGAAACATAATAAATACCACTTCAGGAGTCTTTAGACTAAGAGGTACAGTCGAACCTCGATATAACGAAGAGCCAAGGAACTGGGGACATTTGTTCGCTATAACGAGGTTTCGTTATATCGAGGTTCTTTTCCATATGTTTTACTATTACTGGGGTAAAGAAAATCTTTCGTTATATCGAGGACTTCGTTATATAGAGTTTCGTTATAACGAGGTTTCACTGTTCTGCTCACATCCTACAATTCTACGGTCACTTTGGGATACATATGACACTGGCAAAATTCAGAAACGCGCTGTATTGCATAGCGCTCATCCCAATAAACTAAAGCTTGGTCATAATTACTTAAAATGAAGTGCGTTCAAGTTTCGATCCACAAAGTCAAACGGAGTTTGGAAAACGTGTATTTGAATTAGGGTTAAAGTTCGCAGTTAGAGAAAAAATTTTAGTTATTGGCGTGCATTAAAGTTCGCATGTAACGGGCGGTCCATTTTAATTTTTCTTTTCCTTGTAACTGTGACTTGCAGGATTCAGGCGCGGAATGTTCAAGTCCCGCAGTTTGCATCAAAGATAGTCTGTACCCTTTAAGAAAAGAGATGCTAAACAAATCGATCACGCCCTGGTCCTCCAAAACCAAGGCAAGAAAACCCGTCGGCAGCGGCACACCGGTTAGAAGACCGAACACACGAACACGGAGCAAAGAAACTGTCATCAACTCTCCATGGATCAAGACTGAAACAAACACTACTGCTTGCGCGAGTTCCCTAACAGAACAGGGTGAATGGAATCAGAATAATCGTGAAGAAGCTACCAGTACCGGTGAAACGGTTGCTGAAACCGCAAACAATCAAGATATGACTGCTGGGCATAACGGTGTAAGAACACGGGCTCAGAAAAGAAAAATGTCCTTTAAGGAAAACCGAGAGGTGGAGGTTAGTTTGCTTTTATAAAAAAAGGGTAAAGGCGCACACGAGCCGAAGGCCCAAACGGCTGAGGCTTATCCCGGTTTCTTTAGCATGACGATTACTACTCCCCTCTAGACGGGATGCTAGTCCATCGCAGGGTCCCCTCCCCCCCCACCCCCCCACAACACTATGTCGCCGGAAGCCTTTTAGTAAACACACCTGGGCGAAGAGAAACAAAGTGAAGTAAAGTTTCTTGTCTAAGGAAACAACGCGACGGGCGAGGCTTGAATCCTGGACCTCCAGATGCGGAGTTCGAAGGGTTAACCGCTTTGCTTTTATAGTTTGCCTAGAAATGATATCAACACAGGAGCTTACTAAAACACCTCAGTTATAGAATCACGCTAGTTTCCATGGTTTCTCTGGTAACTAGGTTGTTATTTCTCTCACTCGTGATATCCTTTCTTTAGCTGTTTTCCCCGAAAGGAGCAAAAAAACGTTGCCTTAGACCCAAGCTTGAAGTGTCTTGTGTGCAAGCTGTTCGATCTCCTCTTCAAAGGTATGTCTCAGCTGAAACCTCCAAAAACAGATGTTTTCGTATTTTTCTGTGTGATTCTCTTCATCAGTGTAAGACTTTATCGTGAGAATAAAATTACGACTTAATCCCAGTTTTGTGCCCTCTTTGAGTGTGATTAAAAAATTATCTCTTTAGCGTTTGTAGTTATTTCAAAGCGGCGCGATCGACCTCTTTCGGACAAAACCGGAAGAGGAAACGATTCTCCTTTTACTTTTAAATTTTACTCCAATTTGGTAGTTACTGATCATGCAGCTCTTTCGACTTTAAATTAAGAAAGTTCTTACAGCACGGTATAAGGGAGCTGTATCACGATTTTGTGGCACAAATTTCAAACACTGAAATGAAAGAAGATCCTGAGATAATGGCTCAGTTTTATTTAAAATTACTCTACTGCTGTCTTTGCCTGTCAATGTTCAGGATGGAAAAGTATTGCAACTTGAAAAAAACTGGGCCAAAACGTTTTCAACGAGTAGCTTCTGGCGAAAAAATAGCCAAAAAACCGATTAAACTATGATTTTTCTGTGATAGAATCATATGATATTTTTGCATGTCTTTGCCTGTCAATGTTCAGGATGGAAAAGTATTGCAACTTGAAAAAAAACTGGGCCACAACTTTTTCAACGAGTAGCTTCTGTGTTGGTGAAAAAATAACCAAAAAACCGATTAAACTATGATTTTTCTTTGATAGAATCATATGATATCTGTCGTTCAGAGTTCCAAGTATCCGAAACGATGCCCGAAAAAAGTTGAACTCACCATGACTTAGCTCTGTTAATCTCTTTCAGTGTCTATGACCAAGTAAAGCACACGCCAGCCAAGCTGAGAAAAACTACATACGTAGTAAACGAGGAGGACCCCATGCAGTCCACAACCTGTGCAGTGATGTGATACTACTACTAGCCTGCGAGAAAGCTCTCCATTTGGGGAATGTTGTGAAAAGTAGACACGTGAGAGGCACGCGAGAGGAGACGCGAAAGCGAGGGGCGGGGGAGAGAACCGAGGGGTTCTCGCGCGGCACGCTTCACTCGCCCAAATAGGACAGTTTGCGCGCGGGCTAAACTACTATATGTAGTCGCAGTGGTATTTGCAGATAGTGTAATATATGTGAAAGATCTCTGCACGTTTTGAAGGGAGTTTTAGATCTCTTTGCGCGGGCTAGTGGGGGTTCTTGTTAGGCTGATAAGAGCCGCTGATAGGTGCGCTGTCTGAGTGGGTGACTGTAAATATATAGAACTAGCCATTACGTTTAGAGTTAAACGTATCTTTAGCTTCCCAGATAATACGTACATTTACACAGGAGAACCCAAGAATGGGATGCCTGTGATGTTAATTTAAGTTTTCGCCAGTGTTTGGCAGATGAGAATAACAAAGTAAACCTGATTAGTTCAGCTCTGAAATTATTCAGAATTTGTAGAGGCAATATATTAGAAATTAATAGTTCAAAAGGGCTGGTGGAATATTGTAATATAAAGCAACAGCCAGCTCCTGCTACAGCTTGTTTTCACACAGTTAAATCCCGGTTTTTAAGCCCTGAACTAAAAAGTTGTATCTTTTGACGTTTTAAGCGTTGTTCTTTGTGGTGAGGTTTAGGGTGCTGGCAAGAAAATTAATCATATTTTGGTGGCACAGTCCGATTTTATCCCAATCAGCAGTTAAATCAACCGTGAGCTGCTTAACGTACTACCCCGCGTTTGGGTTCGGCTGCCTGCTATTTGCTTCAGTTCTGATTGCTC
This sequence comes from Porites lutea, assembly GCF_958299795.1. Taxonomy (NCBI): domain Eukaryota; kingdom Metazoa; phylum Cnidaria; class Anthozoa; order Scleractinia; family Poritidae; genus Porites; species Porites lutea. The sequence continues at coordinate 19,710,578 of NC_133206.1, forward strand.
CATTGGCCTGTTTGCCACTACTTTAAAAAAATGTTACTCATATTTCAACCTATCTGAAGTTTATTCAATCATCACTTTCTTGCGCGTACTTTCCCTCGCAAGACTTGGCTTCGGCTGCCGGCTATTTGCTTCAAGCCAGTTCTGATTCGTTCATCAGGCTGTTTGCCTCTATTTTGATTGGCTTTGGTTTTTACCGCACTCAGTTGAAAATTCTCCGGAAGAAGGTATAACCGGATTAATGATCTGCTACTTAACTAGCTGGCCTAAAACCGGGATTTAGTCCATCAAAAAATTTAACCTTCCGTGCATCATCTTTGAATTTTTCACTTCTTAACCCAGGAAGTGGCGCAGTTTACCAAGACGCAAAGGTCATATAAGGGCGACATGTTTTACGTTTTGTGTCGTACGCGACGAGCATTCTACTTTGAGACTAGCCACCTTCTATAAAGACAGTATTATAAACAGCCACTGTCTGATACTGTCTCTCTATGCACGCGAGAAAACGTGTAAAACGTGTCCTGCCCTCGCTCTTGTATATATCATCCGCATTTCTAACATTTATGCTGTAAGAAATCTTAACTACGGAAGTGCATTTTCTCAGGTTGATCACATCATACATTTGAATTAAAAAAAAAAAAAAGAAAGATTATCAACCACAGTGTTAATCCTGACGTAGGCCGCTTTTTTTTTTTAGCTACTTTTTACACTAAGAACGAATTTGTGAAAATAATTTCAAGGGTTCTAATAAAATCACAACTATTTTGCTATGTGCACTACTGGTTTTTGTGGTCGTATCCAAGGCTTAAAAACTTACGATAAAATATGCGGCACTTTCCTCACATGCAGCCAATAGCTGAATTGCGGAGAGATCGGACGTCGGCTTTTAAAGGCGTATAATGCAGCTGCTTCAGTCCATGTTTGATCCCACCTCACTCATCCACACACCCACCCAGACCAATGACGGCATAAGTCAGATAGACCATGACACCGGTAACTTAATTCCCCTATTCTTTTCGAAAAACCTCACGGGTTCAAAGTTTCGGGTAGGAGAGAAAGAGAACGAGATGGGATTCGGCTGGGGTCGTGTCCTCCCTACTAGACTTGATGAAACCCTAAGTTTCCTCGAGATACGTTCCGACCCGTTCTCTTAGAGGTTTATAACGATGTATGAATTCAACATGGCGGGCCTTTCGGCTCTGCTAGTTTTATCGAAGAGCGTGAGTTCCAAAACAACCCATTTCATTATGGAATCGATCGCTGACCGTGATAGCTCGGAACGCAGGCTCAGTTTCTTTTCTGGTCTTTAAGGGAGCAACCTCGCTCGCACGCAAAGTAAACACGAGGCACCAGTTTCTAGAAAGGGCCTAAGCGGAAGCACTTATATTTCTCATTATCAAGGTAAACTATGTTTTGTTATATTCCAAATATCAAAATTGGTAGTTATTTCTTGAAACCGTTTACTAGCACTTACTAATAGCTTTCCTGATTATATTTAATAACACAGTTATAGGAAAAAGAAAAAATATGCATGTATATGATAAATTTCTTCGAGTACAGGACAAATTTAAGCTTGCCGGCAATCGCTTTTGTCGCTCGTTATTTAATTTGGCAACGGTAATGAGCTGCGCACTTGAGGAAAAATTACAAAATTAAAAGGAAAAAAAGGTTTTACTTTGGGAAGATGACTAAATACATGTCGGTAAATATCATGCTTATCAACCTGCAATGAGGTCTTATATAGAATTGTTCCTGGTCGAAGCAGCGATTTTTATTTCTATGGGAAATTACAACAGGTCTATTATTATCTGTATTTACCATCTGTCGGTAAAGTCTGAAATTTAAAATTTACAATGGTATTATTTGATGTAGAACTTGGTGTAAAGATAGATTATTCCGTTCCTGATAAGAGATTTGATTTTTGGCCGAGTAATTTTGATCGAACAACCCTAGGAATGAACCATAAGGGTTTTATATGACACAAAGCAGTATTAACATAAAAGAAAATGCGGTATTCAGAAAGGCTACCATCTTTGAAATTACGGATTAGTTGCTTTGGATTAAGAAAAATGCAATTACTGTCTCTTAGCCCTGATTATTCAAAATAATTTTCTTTTCGCCCGCAGCTGTCTTTTTGAAGACGAAATGAGCGCTACAGACAATTTGAGCATCAGGAAATGTGTATTCGGATTAATGTTGCAAATTATTCTCAATTTAACGCAAAGACCATGTTTACCACAGTATATAAATCGGTGTTGCAGACAAACTCTGTTGTCACCTCGCTGTCCTTTTGACCAATCGGAGTTTGGAAGTGCTTGAGCAGTATTAAAATGCAAGCTATTAATTACGAAAGATTCAGGCCATTTGCTTCTGATTTGCGAAGGCAAAATTTATCGAAAAAAGAAACGAACAAACTTTAATTTGCATATGAACATATCTTCCAGTTAAAAATTATTACTATCGCCTTTCAGCTTTACAGGTCGTGATAAATAGTTGTTTTTTTTACTGTTTCCACTCCTTTTTTTATCGCTCGAACGTCCACCATAGAATCGTGATTATGATAGTCGCCAAAGAATCTTTATGTTAGATATCAACGTTCGCCTGACGTTTACCGGTGAAGCTCGATCGTAATGTTTAAGGCAAAATATGAAAGTAAGCAATGAATCTAATGCTTTATCAAAGAAGATTTCGCACTCTAAGCCGGATTATTGATCTTTATGGCTTAAAGCACTTAAATCAGATGAACTGACCCTGGAAAAAGTCATATATCCGATAGAATCCCAATTTCTGGAACTCTCGGTTTCTCGAATCTCTCTTTAATTAATTCGAACCAAACCTTAACTCTAGCTCTGTCCACCCGCAATTTTCCCATTGTCTCCATAATTCGAACCAATGTTCTCCTTATTAATAACTCCCAAAAGACGAGATTCAACTGTACTTGTGGTCAATGGTTTTTGTCATACTTTTTTTAAAATTCCATTTGTGCATAAGTGAACTGTTATCATTCACTATTTACTTCTGTTTGAAAATAATTGACAGCGTTTTGAGATAATTCTGCATAATATCGGTTTGTGTCTTCACGGTAACATGTCAGTCAGGGGCGTAGCCAGGCATTTTTTCCCTTTGATCCCAGGAAGCTAATAAGAATAAGAATAATCATGTTGATGATTAATATTTTGTTTGACACTTTTATATGGCACATTCAAATTTAACGCATTAAAAAACTAACAGCACAGCCTGCGTACTAATGAAGAATTTTGAATAAGTAAGAATACAAAAAAAAATGCTAGCTGGACTGATAAAAGGCTTCTATAAATAGGTTTGTATCAAATTAGCCTTATTCCATATAAAAAAGTCAGATTTAACAAATTCAGCACGAAACAGGCTTGTAAACTAAAAAAGAAACAATTCCAATGTTCAATGTTAAAACTGGATTCAAAACACTTTTTTCCTTATATCAAATTTTTTTTGCCAATGTCCAACGTACACAGTAACTTGCAAAATCTGTCGTTGACCCTGTAAAAGTGCTTTTTTTAATAGAACATTAGCACAAAGAAGGAAGTACAATCTGAATGACTCCTTTCCCTCCAAAAAAATGAATGCTTGAACATCAGTATTAATTATTTACTATCCATCAATAAAATGCAAGTCCACTTGGCTTTTTAGTCGAGCTTGCTTTAGCAGAGCGTGACTCTAAAAACGCAAGAGTTGTTTTCTTCCGCCTATCCGTCGCAAAAAGGAGGGCAAACTTCCAGGCGTTCCTAACGGAGACCGTGGAAACTGGGGATAAGACTTGTGACTACTTTCATTGTATGCAAATAAGTCTTGTGATGAGCATGCGGTTTATTTTCGGCGATGACTGAAATGACGCATGTGAGTTGAACACGTTTTCGTTTTGGCAATGACGTAATTTCCCCAAGTCGAGGCACTTGATTTTCGTGTAATTATGCACGTGTATAAAGAAAAATACCCCGAGTAGGATGAGAAAATACTATTGTGGTGTATTGAGGCGTTACGTTTCTTAGAATTTTGTCGCAATTACTGGAACTCTACGGTACGGTTAAATAGATTCACTTTGTTGTGTGCATTTAATTGATAGATTTTCGCAGTTGTTAAGATGTGAAGTCACGTTGCACTTTATAAAAACTTGAGATATCAATGATTTAACCTTTTAGTACCGTGACTGGAAGCAACTTCATCTACGCGTCTGACGTTACGTATGTGTCACTTATGTGTTTATACGGGTAGCTTTGTACTTGACTATTACGCACTCTATTTGCAGCATTTCATGTCCATAGAATAGAAATCCCATATCGAGTTTTTCCGAAACGGGCCGGTTTACGAATTCTATCGCTTGAAAGCGTTGATTACTTTGGAACAATTGACTTCTTCAGTGGTCGAAAAACAATGACAATCTTAATGAGCAAAACTTACTTAGGTTTACTGGAAAATCAGGAGCGAGGATCGAGAATAAAGAATCGGGGATCGAGGATCGGTTAAAAAAACTTGAAAATAACAGAAATAAATAAATCGTGAATCGTGATGATGTAAACCGCAGACTGTGGGTAAATTTCACAAAGCATAACCCCTTTCGCTGCACTGAGCACTAAATTTAAGTAAACTACTCCGAGTCTGACTGAGTCAGTGATTGTTTTGACGAGAAAGTGAAATTTTCCTGGAAAATGAAACGTTTTATCCCACTGTTTATCCCAATGATATTGTGAAATGTGCACTGAAAGCTCTAAACATTGTACTCTGAGATCGCGTAAACATCAACTGTACGAGGATATTAAAATCAGATACGAAGCAGCCATGGAAAATGTGATAACTTTCACGCAATTTTGCTAACCCGGTTTTCAAAAATGCAGGTACTCAATTTTTTGAGTGTAAAATCCGTGAAAGAGTTCTCCTAACTGGAGCAATATCAATATGCAGAAGGTTTTCAAAGGCTTCACACCGGTGTGAAGCTAAGATGTTCGGCCTGTCTCTCCTTGCAAATTTTACGTTTTTAGCCATACATTATGACATATAACACTCGTTTTGTATTCCAAACGAAAAAGTAACATACCACCACCAGCTGACAATAAAATTAATGTCGAAGCAAGCGAGACTCAGAGCTACTACGAGCGTTCTTGTTTTGTACAAAAAATCTCTGATGACTCTTTTACATGAGTCAATATGCGTACAAAAGGACTAGGATGATAGAGAGTCGATAGACGATGTGATGACACCGAGGATCGCATGTACGTTTTTTGGCTTCACAAGCGTCGTTGTAAATTTCTCATGAAACTTTAAAAGCGTGTAAGAAGAAAAGCAGAGTGCCTGGGATACACGTTCTAAGCAACTTTGAAGTCACTTCCACTGAACTCCGTTGAACTGGTCGAGAGGGGGGCAAAAACGGAACAATTCTAACCAAGGGCCGCAATGCATCATACCACCAGCGCGCAGGCCCAACACGACAGAATTTAAAGGGGGTTTCTTATTTCCCGCGTCAGGGGCCTATTATGTATGCAGTGAGAATAGTATCATGTCAGGTTCGTCCATAAGAATCATTTGGAACAGTTTTTATCCGTCTATTTCCTAATTTGAGAAATTGTCAACTAGAATGTAAAGTTTGCCGTAAACTTGCATTGATTCTTAAACTCACTACTGATCAAAGAGAATTACGAGAGCAGGGGAGGGCTTTGAACAGTCTATAGAAGAGATAACGTGCAGAATCATGATTAGGTGACCGACTGGGGGATCCGGATTGCCCTCGTCATATATGACTTCGATATTTTAGGCGTGTAGCTGAAATTCTGTTTATCCTGGAACTGGCATTTCTTTTACCTGGGAAAATTAACTTCCGAACTATCAATTTAATTTGTTACATTTCAGTGCCGCAGTGTTTAAACATGCAACATGATTCCTTCGTCAAAGACAGAACTTGTTTTGCCAAGCAAGAAGATATCTTGAATATATTCACTTATAAATTTTTCGTGATTCTTCTGGGGATCACAGTTACTGCGTTTGTTTTTGTAAATGCCTTTAAGGGTAGCTAAATTATTCAGCCTGGCTCTTGTGTTTTCATATTACATGTGTTTGATCTTCTTTGTCCATATTGTCAAATCTAGTAAGACGTGTGCAAACACCATATCCAACCTTCTTTGTTTTTTGCATGTAAATTACGTGGGATTAGTAAGGAATAAAGACCTTATCTCGTCGCTTTTGGCAAGTTTCAATCAGTTGGCTGAACCGAAGTTCCGGCTCACTTTAAAGCAATTCAGGATAATTTCTTTCTTTGTGCCTTTACGTTTTACGTTCACAACAGCTGCCAAAAAAGCTTTATATCTCGGGATTTATCAGTTTTGGACTCAGATTGACATTAAGATACGAGTGAACAAAGGTGAGTCTTAAAATTACTTTTGTAGAAAGAATATCAAGTGCTGCCGTTATCTCGGTGTGAAGCTTAAGTGGCCAGCTTAGTTAAAATCGGAGCATTTCTCAGTAGTTCCGAGATTTTCCAACTCCATTGTATTGGGAGAAGTTCTAATCCATGCTGCTCGTTCATTTTCGGACAGAAAGACTTACAATTTTGAAATTTACACAGTAAACGCACTAAAACTTAGAAGTTTATTTTGTGTTTTCAACATTCTGTTTGTTTTTTCGAAAATCAACGCCGATTTCACCATTCACGTTGAAATAAAATTTCGACGCGATGCATTCCACATGACAGAGGTTTTTCTCTTTTAAATCGTTTCAGTTAGGAAACCGCTTTTTCAGTTATAGCCGGGTTTTTTGCTAGCCTCTGTATAATATAAGCTCAATGACTAAGTTAATTTCGGCTTGTCAGGCTTGTAAAATGTATACTTGATAGGAGATTTATTTCAGCGAATTTGTTTAGTAACGAAAGACATAGTTGGAGAAATAAGCTTATAATAACAGCGGTCGCAAAGATACTTCTGTAGCAATTGCCAATGTGCATAAAGGGCGGTATAACGAAGATTGAAAAATTGCAAAATGATATATGTTTTCGTAAAGAAACTGTTTGTTCGTCTTAACTATTTTTATCAGAATGAGGAGCTTTCGATGAAAAGATTTTATTATTTTTTATAACACTAAGTGTACCACGCAAAATAGCCTCGAAGAAAATATCAGCGGCTTTCGTTACGTGCATATGTTAGTTGCACGGAAGCACTTATACCCGGTTAATGAGAAGCATACTGTTCGTCTTCGGAAAATTAATATTTCTATTTACTAGAAGTTTCATCTCTTCAAAAAAAAGGGGGGCAAGCTTTTTTTATTACCTGTTCACAATGCTCAGCTTTTACCTCTTTATTGTGTAAATCAGTGTACCACAAAACGGTAATTTATAGTACTTATCTATCGCCTGCTCTTAATCTACAGACATTTCGTTTGACCACTCTACTTAATGCTACTGTCATTTTTTCACAAAGGCTTTCTGGAATTCGAGTTTCGAATCAAAACAACACTGAATGGAGAGCAAACGAGGTAAGTATTTTAAAGTCTTGATCAAACAGAGCTGACAGCGAGTCGTAGAGTAATGTTACTGTTGTACTTTGAAAGACCCCACAATCGTTTTGCGTGGGTTGGTCCATAAAACACCTTTTAACCTGCAAAAGAAACAATCTTTTTTGCATTTATTTTGCGCTGGAAGAAAGTGGCAGGAAAGGAATCGGTGTTCTCTTGCGTTTCAAGCAAGAAAACAGTTTTCAACCTGAAAAGCCTAAAGCAGCCATATTTTGATCATGTTTTACGTCAGGGAAAGAGAAGAGAAAAATGTGCTTTCGCGCCTTCCCACGCTTATTTTGTTTTCTGACACTGACACTGATTGCGACACGTGGGCACATTCACTGTTTGCCCTGCAGCGTGACACACTCTTTGATATATTTCTTCACTTTTGTTCCAGTCAGAAGATGGGGAATGGTGGTCTGTGATTGCCGACTCTACTGAATTTTATTCGTGCGGAAGACTTTGCGGTGGAAATTTAATTACATGAAGGTCATGGTAAGTTCAGTGCGCATTTTAGTGTTCCAGTCAACACTCATGTCTAATTATCTGGAAGCAAAAGTTTCTTATGCTTTCTCAATTCTTAAAACAAAATTTGGCTTAGTGTTAACGAACGCCCGTTTAAGGTAGAATGAAAAGAATCCAGTGCAAGGGATCAACAGAACCGATCATGTCATCAATGCTAATCTTCAAGATACTGTCACGGCACTTGTCCATTTTGCTTAGCTTGACCAATTACTCGCTAAGACATCTTACGTAATAAGTAGCAAAATAACAGAGCCAACTATTCCTCGCCAGTGCTGTAATTCAAAAAATATATATATATATAAACAAAACAATACTGCAATCTGTTTTGATCTTGTTCAACTTTGTCCTTGGGTGCTTTTTGCTTTGTTATCTCTTTACAATTTTAAGTAGCAACAGTGCAACCGATTTTTTTTCGGGCGAGTGAGTGATCAGTATTGTCTGCAGTCGCCATCTTTAATTTTGAAAGCAGACGAATTTTATATTTCACTCAATTTGGTGCCCAGTTCCCAACAGCAGTATTTGGCTGAGGTGGGTTGGAAGAATCGGAATCATGTTGTTCAGATTTGTTGTTCGTGTTGCGGGATTGGTTATACCAGATTCATTAGATAAACAAGACGCTATGGAGCGTGAACTTCGGCGTCGTGGTTAAGGGTTAATTGTGAATGTGGAGGAATAGTAGGAAATGATATTTTTCCGGATACCCTTCCATGCAAATACCCTTACTTTTCTCCTTTTGTGTTACAGACGTCTTAACTTCTTCACCGGAAGTCTGCTAGGTGCATGGCCCCGTGGCTGTAATCCAATTCGATTATAATTTCTGTCATTGAATAAATTGCGCACGACGTTTCAATCAGTTTCCTATGAGCCCAAAATAACTAATCGTCGCACACTGACTGTTCGGAGTTCTGTAGCAAAACATTAACTTGCTGCTCGCCCAAATTAAAAAAATAAATAAAACCTACAAATCAACCATCCGTTGCTTTTCTGCTACAATCTCGTCTCCGCGATCTAACGGGGCAAAGATAAGTAACTACAAACCGAAGGGCGAGCAAAAAATAATATTTCTTTCTTCCTCAGATAAACTAAACAACTCGAGCAGTGTCCCCCATTAGCTTAGAACTAAAAACATAGACACTTAAGTAAAGTGATTTGTTTTATTATATATATATATATATATATATATATATATATATGTTGAACAACTTTTGGCTTCACTTCGGAAACAAAATGCAAGTTTAGGACATTACTTTGCGCGTCGCCTCAAATAGTTGTTGTAGCCGAAAGAACTAGAAGTGATCTCACGATATCTCTAACCAAAAGCATGCTTCTGTTCCAACTCATTCCTGTGTCACTACGTCAAATACCCAAAACAAGCCGAAAAGTAACAAACTTGCGTGCCGAATCTTTAACAGTACCTCGTGCACAACTTAAGGCTATTTTTCACATCTCAAATTACCTTGCGTCGCAGTGGCGCAATCCGCTAATGGCTAAATTTAGAGTCCTGTATGATCTCACGAGTCACAAGTAAGCCGGTTCAAACCCTGGGCAAGCCAGAAATAATGATTATTTCGTCTTTATTTCTTCCACAAGTAATAATTATTTCTTCCCATAATTATTTCTTTCTTCTGAAAGAGTAAATCAAAGCACTCGAAGACATCTCGAACTAACTCCGAAGCATTTTCGGGATATTCGGAAGCAACTTCGGGACCTCCGAATGTAACTTTTCCTGAGCTGCACGAATCCTTTACTTCGCGCTTCCCCGACTGTAATAAATGTACTTGTTTTAAAAATCTCTACTCGTAAACAATTTGTTTTTATTTATTTATTTTTTTAAATTCTAATTTAATAATAATGTAATTTCTTTCTCTTTTCGCCTTGTTTGCCATTAATTCTTTATTTTTGTCTTTTGTTCTTTTTACTTTTTCATGTAATCCTTTTCTTTTTTTGGCAACCGACCACTAAACTCATGAAAGGGTAAATAATTTTACATTTCCTGTTGTTCTGTTTTTAAAGTTTAATCAAAAATAAATTATTTGGATAATTTTAAGACTGTTTTTGAGCGACGAACTCGCCCTATGACTTTTGGAAAGTCTAGATGACTTTTTATTCACGGTTCATGAATGTCTTTTTTCGAGAAACCAGGCCAGCTTTCCGGTTTAAATTCCCGACAACTTCCCGAATGAGAACCGAAGCTCATTCCGAAAGTTTCCGCGTTCTTACCGAATTGTGCTCGCATGATCGGGCACAGCAACGAGGCATGAAAGGTGTCCCCCGTCCACAAATAATCGATGTCACTGAGGAACAAATACAAAAATAGTACAGCTCACTGACTTCGAACCAGTGACGTTGTACTTACTGGGGTCTTCAAAATTTCTTTGCTAAGCGAAAATTGAGAAGAGAGGTAAGTCTGTTTTGTGACTAATGTTCTCTGTAGAACGTTTGTGAGTTATGATTGCACCACGGATCTTTCAGCTGTTTTTAATACGAAAGCCCAATATGCTAGCCGTCCTAAGTTCAAAACTGGCTTAGGCCGATTTTTTTTTGTGAGTGTCTCCACTTAGCGATTCATGCGTTCGATAACATTTGTTTTCTTAGATGTTATTTCTTGAGAACTTTTATTGAAAGGAAACATAAGTTCGTAACTAGAGTCTCTAAAAGAAATACGTTTCAGTTATTAATGCGGAAAATCTAGCGTGACTCGGAGAGATTGATATTTAGCTTTCACTTTTGACTAGGTTTATTTGTCGTCGTCGCCTAGGGTGGTTGTCTTGTGTCGTTTTATTTTAGTAGCACAGACAGTTGCAATTTGAAGCAGTCAGAATTTTCCTATTTTCAACAAACAACTGGATATTTATTTTTAGTTAATAGGTCAAGACCGCTATTAACCGATCAAGGCAAAATCCGATTACTGGCGTATTACCTGATGAAAGGGCACTGATAACTTTCTCTTAATAAGGCACGAACATACTCCTTCCCTTGAAGGCAGAAAGAAGATGGATTTAAAATGTTAGATTCGTTTTCTTCAGGATTTTTTAAGCCGAAATAAATGACCCACAAAGGTCAGGAACATGTCATTACGTGAATTATTCCCGAGATTTGAATATTAATCGCCCAAAACAGGCCCAATACCGAACGATATTGGCTTAAGTGACAAAGTCACGTCAATAAGTCTGATATCTTTTATCTAATTTCTTTCAAGTGTTTTGTCGTTTCCTTTCACAATGTGGCAAGATTTTTGAATTCCTCTGCAACAAACTTCTGTCAATGATAGATAACTTAAAAGGAAAGAACTTTCTTTTTGAATCCTGGCTTTGAATGGTTGCACTGCGTTCAAGATTACGAGACTGATAGTTCGATTCATCATTTGAAGAGAAATACCACCAACAAAAACTTTGACACCAATACGGTTAACACCTCTTTTTTAAAAAATAGCGACACTCGGACTCAGAAATTAACAGAACCTCTTTGTACAACATGATAAATAGCCTGACCACAGGAAAGAACCGCCAAATGATTGGTCACACCTTTAATAAGGATTTTATTTTATTAAAGGCGTAAAAGTTAGTTAAACCTCGTACAATACGACAAGTAGACTCACAGGAAACCACTGAATACCTTTAATTAGCACAGGCACAGAGTCCAATTTGGAACTAAATTACATGCTTCACTCGTGGTATGAGGTCTTGAAAAATTTTTCAAGTTTGTCATTTGTAATTCATGTTAGTCCCCTTCCTCGTATTAAAGCCACGCTTACCGTTTTGGTCTCTTGTTACCTCTTTTAAAAAGGTTTTTGCCTCTACCATAACTGTACTAAAGTTTTCCGGCTTAAATTTTTATACGTTGCAGAACAGTAACTCAAAGTATCTCATTACCGTGAATCCGAATGGGTAATTTAGTTGGGCTGTAAATAACGCTGCTGTTTTCGTTATATATATATATATATATATATATATATATATATATATATATATATATATATATATATATATATATATATTTTAATATTTCAACCCTCCCTAGATGTTCTCAAGCTTATATTACACGAAAAGGTCTTGTTTTGGAGTTCTGACAGTTTGTACAGTAGAGAAGCGCTCAGGCGTCTCTCCTTCTCGTGTCGTTACCCTGGGTACCAGACGAATTTCCTAGTGTGCGGTGAGATGCTTCGGCACATCTTCGACCGAAGGCCGAAGTGACCGAAAGAAAAAAAAACAATGAAATTTCGCGTGGGTTCACTATATAAAGACCTTGTGTCCGGATCTCGTGTTATTTGTACGCGGGGATCGTTTTTCGCTAGGGACTTGAACGCGGTTATCATCATGGTCATCATCATCATTAGCATTAACAGCAGCAACATCGTACATGATTATGACATTATCTTATCACTCAGCATATGGTTAAGTGGGTAATAGGCTTTGTTCACACTTTACCGGCCGACACGAAAACCTATCCGCCATAGGAGTATAAACACCTATCCGATATGTTACTCTCCACTTTAGGGATCGCGGTGTGGTGCATCGTCGCTCCGTTAGAAATCTTGCAGAATTTACCGTTGTTGTGTGCGAATAGAAGCCCTATCCGGTATGGTTTTGGTGTCGGCACAAAAGCTATCCTTTGAAGAGTTCATATAGCCTTAGTAGACCAGCAAGGAGCTCAGTTCATCTTTATTCAATCAACACCTTTTGTTCACATTTTCTTTACTAAATTACAGGAGGAAAACGCGACCGACGCAAGGCAAATTAATCAAAACGAACATCAGGGAATCCACGACGAACAACAGGATAAACAAGGCGAAGGACAAGGCAAGGAGAAAGAGCAGCAGGAAAACCAAGACGGCGAACAGGTAGACCAAGACGAACAGCAGTACAATCAAGAAGACAGTAATATGGCGGATCCTGTGCGCTTGACTGCCCCGGATGTACACAAAGACTTCACAGTGAGGAGGTAAAGATATGGTTTTCATTTTTTATTAAGAAGATAAATAAAATAAGAATGAAATAACTGTCTTCCTATACATCTCTCGCCTATCCGCGAAACGATAAGGAACTTCCTGTTTTCTAACTGCCTGAGATGAAGCGTGATGGCAGAAAAACGGGCTTGTAAGCTTACTCCACGGGGATTAAGGTATTGAAGTTTGGGTGTGACTGAGGCGTTTGAGCTCTGACCCTGCCTGAAAACTCCTGCCGTTTTAGCTCCTACTCTTACCTTGTTCAATTCGCACGAGTGGAATACTAAACTTTTGTAGTCAGACACTCAAGCAAAGTTTTATGTCCCAGTTCACCTGCCTCTTTCCCAGACGTCTCAAGTGTCTGGTAGAAAACGCGCCTGCGAGCAATCAAGGAGTATATCGCAGTGGTCCGTGGGAACGTCAAGCGTAGGCGCAAAGGACACTGGGAAGGTGTGGGCGAGAAAAATGAGACGTCGCGTTTTTTCTTAGCCTGCGTTGCTGGCGGGATTAGCAGGCGAGTGATGTAGTTTTCTGGCGGCGGAGGCGTGTGAAGATTGGCGCCTTTCCCATCATCCCTTGCACAGAACCATTAGAATCGCTCCAGTCACTCTCGATTACGAAACCGCTAGAACGCGCCTAGGTATAAGGCAGTTAGTTCACGGTATGTATCTCTGTAGTCAAAATAAGGAAGAACAATAAAATTTCCCTCCCCACCCCCCCCCCCCCCCCTCCACTTAACGAACACCTGGTTAAGTTGGTCCCTGCCTTTTTTGTTTCTCTCATTTGACTCTCATTTGACGGTCAATTCTATAAGACGGAAACGAAGTGTCTATCCGAAAGATGTCCGTCTTGGAGGAAGTTGCCTGTGGGTTTGCCAGTCCCACAGATATGCCAATAACGGAGTTGTTCGAGGCTGACTTAAGATAACCCGATGTTAGTGCAAATTCAAATTTAGTTGTGATAGCGTAAAAAACAAATTCTTTTTGCCTACAATTTGATGATTGGATGCTATAAAAAAATAAAGAAAATTATCCGAGAAAATGCGCGTTAGATCCACTGGTAAACTGGGCCGAAGATTGCATGTCAATGATAGACAACATGAAGTGCCCCCCGGCCTAGCCTGCGTAGCCTGGTGGTTTTATCGGGAGTACGGTTTTGTCGGGAGCACGACTGTGCGGCGAAGCGCTCCAATCTCCTGGCGGTTTCTCTGCCCTCGCCCCCCTTTATTACTTAGCGCGCCCAACCAAAACCACCGTGCTACGCGGGCTACCCCTGCTCCTGGCCCTAATTCTCACCTAAACGCAACCAATTCTGTCTACGTGAAGTCATATGGAAATTCCAAATAATTGAAACTAATATGAGGTACTTAAGTTCCTAGTTTTCTTACATTTCTGGAGATAACCGTTAGGGAAGGGTCGGCTGTACTGTTTGGATCCCCTCCCCTAAGCTAACATTAACACTTACTCCTCACTTAGGGCAAAATAATGGCTAAGGGGAGGGGTAGGTAGTCAGTTTTCCAGAAACCTAAATTGATCCTACTGTTTTTTTATTTTCTCTATTAAGTTATTTGTTTTATAAATTATTAATTATATTTCCATGGCTTGTACTCTTATCAGCCATAGAAGTGATGTCAAAATGTTCAAAACTCAAGTGGTTTCACTGCAAAGTTTTGAACATTTTGACGTCATTTCTATGATCGATAAGATTACAGACCATGGAAATTAAAATTGTTGTCGATTTGTCTTTTACAATAGAGAGCTTTAGATCCGGGAATAGAACGACTACAAAGGGCGACATTTATTTTTAAGTTTTCTCGCCTATTCTCTAAAATAGACACCCCGGAAAGCTGCATTGTACTTTTTTTTAACCACAAAAGTTAGTTCGCTTATTTCCGCTGAGGGAGATAAAGCACTCTCGCGATCTCTAAATGATAAAATTGCTAACATTTGATAACTTGTTTTCGCCACTACGACATTCTCGCTAAAACTCGTAGTAGAATGAAGATGGCTTTCACATTTTCCCGCCCAGACGCTGTTTTGCGCGCGTGCACTACTTAGTATTGGGAAAATCTCTTTCTCTTAGTCGTCTTCGTCTTAAAATCTAAAGCTCTCTTAATCTAATAACATTGACGTTCATTTCCGTTAAAGTTTCTCGGAAAATCGCGCGAGAGGAAAAGAGAAAAGCACATTACGCCATCACCACGTCATTTCGATCATTTCCATGGTCTGTGCCCTTACCGAACATAGCTCTCGACCAATCAGTGCCCGAGAAATTGCTCAGTTCTTGTAAAAGGTGTATTAGTGTTTGTCATGCTTGCTTTACAGCAAGCGTTACGTGTGTCTGCACCCTTATAAATATAAGTTAACGACGTTCACCAATCACAGGGCTCACAGTATTCAGTACATTATTGTCTGATAATAACTATGTATAGATGCAAGGTCGCCTGAAAAGGTTAGATCTTGTAATTCGATGTTTGGCTCTCGTATAAAAAATATATATTTACCCATTACTTTCGGCAATCTGTAACACAAGATATAAGTTCATCCCTTACTTTCCGCACAAGGTTTTGTTTGGGGGTGTATCGTTCACTGTTAAAGGATGTAAATATTTCCAAAAGATATTTCTTGCTAGCTTCTTGAGAGTCAGATTGCTTATTGCATCGCGCATCCTTCCTGCGCATAATTTCACACGTGATTAGCGCGTGAACATTTAAAAATGGCGGCTTTTGTCTTAAGGCCGGAACTTGCCAGAGAGGCAGTTCGTCATTTTCTCTTCAACGAGTATGTTGACCTTTCATTTTTTCCCTCTTTTTTAAACTGAGCGTAATTATTATTCTTTAGAATAAAAATAAACCAGTTTCAGTGCAGAAAAAAGCAATCGTTGGAAACGTGTTCAAAGGATGCACTCTTAAATATAATCATATTGATAGTTGTAAGGAAGTACGGCGTATATACAAGTTGCTGCTGTTCCTAAACAAGTAAGGGTACCCCTACGTTTTTATTTCAAAATTTAATGTAAACAAGCAATCGGTAAAGTTTGAAACAATCTCACTTCAGTTTCTATTTTAAAGGAATGACCTTAATGTCGTATCTTTGAATGGCGTTTACTTAGAAAGGCAACTAGTGATTAAAACACCGGATCCTAAAACTAAAATTGTTGGCTTCTCTGCTGCTTCATGAAATAACTAGCGATAAAGCTTCCTTGATATCTGTCACACAGATGCCAGCCTTCTGTCCTTATATATTCAGTACGTAGAAAGTGAAGTGTATCTTGGAATTCTGCCATGGGTTACGACATAACCCCGAGTGAAAATGAAAATATTGTAATGACTATAGCTTTTATCGGAACCCGTGATCAAGTGGGCCTTTTTCTCCTTTTCTTTGCGAAGCCCGTCCTCCTAAAGAACGCATAGCATGGTCACAGGTTATTGAAATTGCTGAAGATGATGATTTCGCGAAAGGTCTCAGTTTGAGGTCCAAAGGTCCGTTGGAGAGTACGCGCCGGACTAAGCTGACATTTCTTGCAGGATAGTAAAAGCCATTGTGACTTTTTTCTGTAATAATAGTGGTCTTGGAAGGGCGCTTTGTAAAAACAATGTTAATAAATCATCTAAAAAACTTGGACTTAATTAAATTATTTAAAAGTGCATGAGTTTGGCAGTTTCCGTTAAAAAGCGAAATAGATCCTCTTCTCCGTTTTCAGCGAAACTGTTAGACGGAGTTTAGCCAGTGTTAAGCAAAACCGGTTTCTAAGCCTTTTTCAGTTTACTACCGGCTTATATCTAAACACCACTTATTGTGAACAGTTTCATGGACGAATAAGCGCGGACTGGAGAAACATTTTTCTTCTTTAAATAAACCACTTAAAAAGAGATCTGGGGGTCCAATGATTTCTTAAACCGTGGTCTAAGTTAGACTTCGTCTAAACAACTTGCCCTTAGTGTTTTTTTCTTTTCTTTTCTTTTTTAATTTTTTGTTGTTGTCGTTTTTGTTTAGAGAATATAGCGCTTTCTTTTGCGAACGGCTCCCCGGTCTACGCATGCGTGAATTTGTCATTACCCTGCTTAGAAATGTAAATTATACACCGGGAAAAATATAAATAAATAAATATAGTCAGGTATGTTAAATAACTCACAGATGGATCGAAAGGTTTTTAATCGCTCGATCGCTAACCAGCGGAGGTTGACTTGTCAAACGTTCTGATAACGTGTTCGAAACGTTGATACGACTGGGAAATTCTGACAGCCGACTGTATTTGTTATTTTCGTGGAGAAACTTTCACTCAAACAGCCCTGCAGCTGGTATTGTGTGTTCACTTTTCTATGCCATTTAATTGACACGTCACATCAAAGCTAAGGAATCATTGAGTAAGCGGCGAATTACAGCGATTTACAAGCTGTCAAACGTTTGCTTGGCAAAACGCGTACGGATGGATAGAAATTGATTAGTTATATTTGGTATTTTTTTTCATTCAGCTTTTCGCCGATTTTAAGACATTCAGTCATGTTGGGAAGGTTAAAGTAAGTTGCAATTTGTTCTCAGCCTTATTGATACGATTTTTTACTTCCTTATCAAGCGATCGCGCCAGCTCGTTTTTCGCTTTTTCTTCTCTGAGTATGAATTTTGGCTCTCGAAAGCCCGCCTGCAGTGACCGCCTATTTAAATTCTAAATCGCAACCGAAGTGTATAAGAAGGTTGCCTTGTATTTTCCGGCAGTTATGTCAGCGCTTAGCCTTGCGACTTGGACTTCCACGTTGGAAGAAACATTTTCGGTAAAGATACAACAGCTTCGCTAAAACTGTGCTTCGCGGTGATGGCAAGAGACTGATTACAAACGTCAAAAAAAGGATTTATGTGAATATTTTACGGTCTTTTCAAAGACTTATAATCAATCCACAGCGATATTATTTATTTCAGGGGTGAACTGAAGCAAATCATAATTTTCTGCACGATGATGTGTTTATTTTCTTGGTTGGCCGCGGGAGGTTCGTGCGGAAATAAATCCATTGCTTTTTTTTCTGTCAACTCATATTCAAATTTCCCCCTTAGCAAGGTAAATACGTGATGAAACAAGGTACCTTTCGATAAAATACGGTCTTTTATCAAGTGGTATGTTGTCGGGATATGTTGCCTCTAAATAGTAACCAGAAATTTTCATGTTACACTAAAATGTTTTTTTTCCAAGGCTATATTATATTACTTTCTAAAGATAATCTCTATTAAGCACTTTTTAAGGTGCAACAAGGTATTTCAAAATCTTCCCTGGAAACTAAAATTATGACACAGATTGTCAGATTTTCTATCAGTGTTAAGACCATTTTATTAAACAATTGCGATTTCACTTTTTAAAAGCATGTTTTACAGCCTTGCACATTATATTTTATTCTGACCTATTATCGGTGGCCGATTACATTTGCTTAATAAAAGTTTAAAATGCTGTTCCGTTTGTGGCGGAGAAATTTGAATAATCACACCATTGAAAGCCACCGAACATTGATGCCCCAGCCCTCCCCCCGTTAGTCACATTCTATTCTCGGGTCAGTTGATATTTAGGTCGGAGCAGAAACGATTTTGCTGTTGTTGTAGCAGAAACCGAGGCGGAAACAGAGAGCCATGTCCACGGACAATAAACGTCCAGCACTCGCAAAGACAGAGAAGTATGGGATACAATATCGAACTAGCTGATTTTGCTGGTTTTCATGGCAGGAATTTAGCGGCTTTTGATCGATTGTTGCATGTTGCGAATATGAGTAATAGGTGATGTCGTTGTTAATCCTTCTTGTCACAGTTGCCTGTTGTTTCGATCCCTGTGACGACAATTCAACCATTAGGCTTACTTCTGTATTTAATAACGACGCTGTAATTCGTTTATGCTTTACCCACTATATTGAGCTTGTCTATCGAGTTGATCGAACTCTCGATCGCCGCTTTTGATCGTTCGAATCAGTGAAGTTTGATCAGTACATATTTTGGATTTGTCCTCGACGGTTCCTGTACCGCATGAATCGCAATCGTTTGGCGTGCAAGACTTAATTTATCAAGTATGTTTTTTATCGCGAAAAGGTACGGCTTAGTATTTATTTATCTCCTGCCGTCGCGGCAATCTGTTCGCTAGCGACTCGCTCTAAATGCAAGCGCAGATAAGGCGAAAATTCGCAGACAATGCTGTCGATATTTTAGCGTAGTACAGTTGATTCTTTCTAGTTGACCTCAAGTTCACGGCGGTGGAGATAAAGTTACATATTTTACCCTCCTCCACGAAAAGTGGTGAATTATTTCTCACTGTGTTTTGTTTTTAAAACAGTAAATGACGAAAATGTGTGAACTTGTATCGCACCATGGCATTTATCCTGCAGTAGTTTCTTTGTAGAGTAATAGTTACAGGTCATTTTTCTCCGATGTGGAGTGCTTTATCTCGAGGCAAATTGATGTTGGCTGTTCTGCTCTGGTATTAGAAACAGGCCAAAACTAGCCGGCTACCTTATTGCGCTGTAAGTTGTTTATCGCGTGCATTAGCAAAACACATCGAAAATCAACTGCGGTGGGATTTTGCCAATGGAACAATATCTGGGATTTAAAAGCTGTTTGTATTCATTTTACTTCTGTTTGCCCACTAACAGGCGTAGCTTCGACGATGCCCAGAGTCGCTTAAAATGCAGAAAACTGCTTGGGATCGGAGGAAAGGAGCCTTCAAAGGTGAGTTTTGGACCAAACGACGAAAAACACGTCAATAACATTGCTGTTTTCGATTGCGCTTTCGACTTCACCGCCAAATTAAATTCCCAAATCGCTTGCTTTTTTTTGCTTTTTCTCATTACAATATTCATATTTGTTCGGTTGTAAATCTTTGACAGAGGTTTTGCTTTGATAATTACTTTTCGAATATTAGCACCAGTGAGCTAAGAGGATGTTTTTTATCCCCATTCAGTTAGAAATTCAAACCAGATTACCCGCTAAAAATCGAGTCATCGAATTTTTTTTTGGTATTATTTTTTTCTTCTCCTCAACTTTACATTTCGGTCGATTCTTTTAAGAGGGAAATTTTGGTTCCGACAGGTTTTATTATTTTTACTGGAAGTATCAACTCAGAGGAAATTTACTGTATGTTTTCCTTTCTGTATAGTAATAAAAATTTTACCTCTTCACTGGCAAGGATTTTTAACAGCAGCTGCGTCTTTTAAAAATTCTTACAGAACTCTTAAAGCTTCAAGACTCGGGTGATTGAATTATTTGTCGTTCGTTAAATTGGAATATTGCTCCTACATCGGTGCCATACGAATAAATTTCGCCAGGAGGTCGCCGAGATCGTTTTATGATTACTCTTTCAAAACTGAAAATTGGACATGACACCGTGTTCCGATCTGTTCTCATTTTCCGTAAACAACGAGCCGTGTGTCGTTTGCCTTTGAATGGGTTGTTGAGTACATTTCCAAGGGGCTTTTGCACGCAATCACACTGTTATACTACCTTGCAACTTTGTTAGGTAAATAGTACCGCACACTCGTCGAAGTTTCCAATAACTCATTAACATAATGTCAAGGTCTCAGAGAGTATTTGAACGCATTTGTGTATGAATAATAACTTTCAATCAACATGGAGTCGATTCCAAAATTGTCTTTCGAATAATCAAAAACAAGAATTAAATACGAAAGAAACCTTTCTTCTCTTGGCTAAAAATACTAACGAACACTCTTTCTTCACATCCTGTTTTTTTTCTTCCTGAAGTATGCAGTCCGCTTTGAAAACATCATTTCGATGGCTTATACACTCTTTTTCGTTTTTTTCCCTTAAAAAACGTAAAGTAGATAACCGTATGTTTATAACATTTGATGTAGCTTTCTAGTGCTTGGCCGTACACTGTTGTTGTATTTGTTGTTTAAAACTAAGATGTTGAAAATGGCAATTGGTGAATGTAACAAAAAGGCAAAAAACGACCGGAAATCAGGTTTGGCTTTTATCTGTCCCTAAGTTAAGTAAAGTTTTTTTTAGTTCAAAAAACAATAAATTGTAAAACCGGCCTACGTTAAATGACGTCTAGTTTTTTTTTTAAATTATTGACAGCTTGTGTTCTTATTTATAATGCAGGGAGGTAGAAAAGGGCCGTTATTCTATTTTTATTATCAGTGGCGGATCCAGGGGAGGGGCCCGGGGGGCCCGCCCCTCCCCCTTATCTAAGGGTGTGGATGACTCCCCCCCCCTTGTCTCAAAGCTATCTGGATCCGGCACTGATTACATCCACGAATATTTTAGAAGCCACCATTTGCCTTCCCTTCCAACGGCTCTTATGTGGTTGTGAAAAATCTCTGTGCTTTTTCAAAGAAACCCCTGCACTTAAAACTTCTTGTACGGTCTTATTGTGATCATAAGGATTTCGATGTGTACACACATAGCACATATTTGTTCTAACCTTGGTCAAGGGGCTTAATTGTTAATGTTGCCTTGATAAGACGTAGAAGTCTCACAACAGGACAGAATAAATTTTGTCTGAAATACTTTTATGAGACCAGACTTCTAAATCTTTTCCTCTTTTCAGACGCCCAAACGACAAATTTCCCTTGCTGAAAAAAAAAAAAAACAAACACACACTCACGCGGCGAAAATGTCATACCATATTTACTCGAGTAAGCGCCCCATTTGCAGTGGGTATTAGAGAGCGGTGCTTATTTGAGGTCGGCGTTTATTTTAAAACTGAAGGCGACAAAGAATTTTTCTTTTGATTCAGTGGTAAATATTTCTTTTTGTATGAAATTTTAATGCAACTAACTGAAGTGTCTTTTGATTGTCACAATTTGTTTCTTAAGGCTGGTTTTCATTAGCCACGGAGTTGGAGTCGTAATGGGAAGCGTAGAACTTTACGATTTAGAAAAAGCGTGGGAACGTGCATTGTGATTGGTTTATCCTTCCGCTTCTGTCCGACTCCAACAATCTGGTAAGCGCCGGAGTCATAAGCGAAGTCGGAAGAAATTGAAAACGTTCTGATTCTTCCGACTCCGATTTCGTCGCGCTTATGGCTTTGCTTACGACTCCGACTCCGACTCCGACTCCGTCGCTAGTGAAACCCAGCCTTTAGAGCACTTTTCAGTTGCATTACTGGTGGTGTCTTCACTGCATTGTGGGAGGGTGGGTCTCTTCTACAGTTGATTGTAGCTGTTCATGGCCGTTTCATCCCGA
The DNA here is from genome assembly GCF_958299795.1 of Porites lutea. Taxonomy (NCBI): domain Eukaryota; kingdom Metazoa; phylum Cnidaria; class Anthozoa; order Scleractinia; family Poritidae; genus Porites; species Porites lutea. The sequence continues at coordinate 19,732,727 of NC_133206.1, forward strand.
AGGGCTGAGTAGAAAATTAGCTAATTTGCATACCGCATTAACGTATCCGCAAGACAAAAAATTTCCTGAGGGCAAAACGCAACGAATGGTATAGAAATGAATTTTGGAATTTTTAGTATGAAGGTATATTGAAGTTCTAGAAGTTTGATTCGGCAACAGAAGATGTCATTCGAGTTTTTTTTTAAACGAAGTTCATGGCACCACCCTTCTTGGAAATGTATGCGACGGCTGTTTCCTAAGGGAAAAATTATGAAGATCTTTATGGGAGATTCTCACTTTAAATTGAAACTATCGAACGTTTTTTAATTAAATTTTTTATGCTTTTGACTGGACAAGGTCCGAAATTATCTTTTTACGCAGCTGTCCAATGGTGACCGAATAACATGGCAGTCGCCAAATGGCAAATGTAGGCGCCAAACAAGTATGTGGAGTTTTCGCTTCACACTGCAACAGAAAAGAGAACAAGCTGTCGATAATGAAGTTTCTTTGCTCAAAACAATGGCAGCACAACCGAAAGCAAATAACTACGTGCCGAGTCGGCTGGAAGATCTCCGCCGTGGAAGATAACATTAAAATGTTTTGTTCATTTGCGCCTTAATTCGTTGTGTGTCGGTTGTTCATTGTGAGGTTTTTGTTTTTCTCCAAAGCAACTTCGCGAGTTTTTCGAGGTTTGCTCTGAGTTCCACAGTTTTACCCTCTGTATAACATTTCAAGAACGTATACGCAGAGAAGAATCGATAAACCCAATAATTTGGCTACATCAACAATGGAAAAAATATCAACCAGCCGGTCATAAAGCTTCAGACTGTCAGAACGAGGCTCCAAAATTGGCTATCATTTTATTATGTACGGAAGATTGAACCTCCTCTTATACTTTCATTGGTGAGCTTAGAACGAGGTAGTCCTCGTGACACCAAAGGGCTGCTAATTGCCGATTACCGCTTTGTTGGGAAGAGCTGCTTCCTTGAAAGAATTAGGTGTATTAAATCAAAATGACAAATAGTCCCCTTGTAAATAGTTAGGATACATGTCCTTCTGCACTCTATTTGCGCGTGTTTGTTTAAACAGACAAAATCTCTTGAACTTGTCACTGTCGCGTTTATACTATAAACTTTCTTGAGATACGTTTGTAAACACAGCTGCGGTTGTATCTCAAGAATGCACTAAGCCGGTTGCACTCTTTCTCAGAGGGATCTTTCTAACATGGGCATTGTCGCTAATGCCGTAATAGGCATGACTATTAAGAAAATTCTCGAAACATTACTGCGATCTTTGACAAAACTAGTGGGAAAATTTAGCTTTCTACGCCTTTATCAACCGGATTGACAGACTGTGAGAGTCATCTTTTCACGTAGTTTGCACTTTTTAACGGTTAGCCTGGAAACCCATAGCCCCTTTCAGAATCAACAAAAGGGGTACATGAAAGGTAACTTCAGTTTTATTGGTTGGTTAAAGATGTATATATATTCAGTCTGCTATTTTCTCAAGTAGTTTGGTACCAAGATTGAGATTTCAAAGACGTCTTCATTTAATGAGTAAAATATTGTTCTAACAATGTTGCTCAGGATAAAAAAAAATTTTCAAACCACCTACCCAAAAGTTACAATTAATTTTGAGCAACGGTCGTTTTCCATTTACAAACAGCTCGAATTTCACAAGTCCGCAAAAATTTGCCTGCCTCGCTGACGCTCTAAACCTTCTGTTTAGAGCGGAGTATACAAATGGTCCAGACAATGCTTGGACCGGCAACAACGCAGGCTAGCATAAATTGGAAAGAAGTTTGCCTGTTGTTGTTGTTTTTTTGTTCTATTTTCTTGGTACAAGATTTAGGGGCTGAAATACTATATCAGAGTTTTAAGAAGACTGATCCATGCTCAATATCGTTTAGTCCCTTTGCTTAGCCTACGTGTAGTCGCACCCTCCCCCCGACGAAGAAGAAAAAAACGTTTTTCCTTTGTCAGAGGGAGGGTGTGGCCACACGCAGGCTACCCTTTGCTACGAATTACACATTGTTATGAAAAAGCGGTTATTCATTTGGCATTTTTGCCTCCAAATATCAGGCTTTGCAAAAGGGGACAATGAATTGGGACAACAGGATTACCCTAGTCCTAATTTTTCAACAGGTCAAATGCATTATAGTCTGCTACACAGCCGTTTTTAGAGTCGTCACGCAACGCTCCTCCCCACAAACCCACTTTGTGGGGAGGAGCGTTGCGTGACGACTCTAAAAACGGCTGTGTAGCAGACTATAATGCATTAGTTTTCATCTCTGAACTCAACTGTAAATAGTGAGCTCAAGCAACAAGGACGGCGACGGCTACGAAAACGTGACTTAAAAAGTGAATCCGCGCTGTTTCAAACTTAATCGAGCTCTTTCCATCTCGTTCAGTTCACGAAATGATGTCGAATTTGTTTAGAATTGAATTCTAAAGGACTGCAGCGAAGTTCAGGAAAAGAAGAATGTCGTTGTCTTGTGTTCCCGTCCTCCACAAAACGTGAATTTAGGCACTTTCACGTCGTAGTCGTGCAACGACGGCAAAGAAATGTATCAAAAAGCGTGATACACGTGCAAAGTTGTTGTTTTACCAATCTAAACCTACTGCTTCTTTGCCGTTCTCGTTGCCGTCGCCGTCTTTGTCGAAATGATGTCGAATTTGTTTTTAGAATTGAATTCTAAAGGACTGTAGCGAAGTTCAGGAAAAGAAGAAGAATGTCGTTGTTTTGTGTCCTCGTCCTCCACAAAACGTGAATTTAGGCACTTTCACGTCGTAGTCGGGCAACGACGGCAAAGAAATGTATCAAAAAGCGTGATACACGTGCAAAGTTGTTGTTTGCTAATCTAAACCTATTGCTTTTTTGCCGTTCTCGTCGCCGTCGCCGTCGTCGTTGCTTAAGTTCCCTAGTAGCCTCAGCTTCCAGCTGTGTGGTACTCCCGGGCGCATCGAGACACCCAAGACTACGGCTGGAGACTGAGCTTAACCTGCAATGGCGGATCCAGGGGAGGGGCCTGGGGGGAGGGACCGGGCCCCCCTCTTATTTTAAGACCAAACTGAGGCTCGAAGGGTCGACCCCCCCCCCCCCCTCCTCCATCTTATCTCAAGGTCTGGATCCGGCACTGACCTGTCAAGCGATCGCCTCAAATTCTCGGATCGCATATGTAATTGCCCATTAAGTGGTTACTGTATGGCAGCCATTATAACTCCTTTTGTCGATCTAAATGATTTTTTTAGGTACTTCAAGTCCTGGGAAGCCATGAATCTTACTTCATCTGCATACCTAGAGGTTATGAGTAAGTTAGTGAACATGTTTTTGTTTCATTGTCATTGTTACCTTTGTTAGTTTATTGACTGTTTTAGTTTAACATGTTGTCGTTTTCCTTAGTACATGGCAGATGGTGGTACCAGGATTCCTGTCTGCAGTGTCTATTGTGGTAAGTTTGCACAACACTTTTATAACACTTTCACCTCCAATTTCAGTTCAACAGATTTAATTCAAAAATTCAGTTCATTTTAAATCAAAAGCCATGGGTCTAAAGTTCTTGGCCCAGTTGTTCAAAAGGTGGATAGCGCTATGTGTTTTGTGGATAATTCAGTTGGTTTCCTTAACCCTTTAAGCCCCAATAGAGTACCGAAGTGTGACGTCATAGAAAATGAAATTTGTGAAATTATGGGATTTGTTAAGATATTCCGAAAGAACCACGTCCAAGACGCCTACTCGCCAAAAATTAGCACTTTGGGGCAGATTGTCTCTGAGATATTAACCCAGGTATGCTCCGATTACTCCATACAAATCCTTCTAAATCTTCTTTGGTTCCTAATCTTATGAACCAAGCCAAATTTAGAAGGATTTGTATGGAGTCGTCACAGCATAATTGGGCTAATATCTCAGAGACAATTTGCCCCGAATTGCTAATTTTTGGCGAGTAGGTGTCTTGGACGTTGGTCTTTCAGAATATCTTAACAAATCCCATAATTTCACAAATTTCATTTTTATGACGTCATCACTTCGGTACTCTATATCCACTTACAAATTCTCCAAACTGATCTCCATACATCTCCTTTAACAATTAGTTGAGAGAATTTGATAAAAGATCAAAGCATTTTCTCTATGGTGATCATTTTATTAATTCTCTTAACTTTATCTCTTGACAGTGTATGGATATTGTTAGGAGAAAATTGTTGTTGGTCACTATTGGCACTTAAAGGGTTAATACTTATCCTTACGATCACAGTGTATTATCCCGCGGTGGATAGTGCTATCCCGCGTTTAATCAAGGAAGCCTGCAGATTTATTCGGAGTCATATTAATGGTGTTCTTTTCCCGCCTTTGAAACGTCGACTGTGCTTTGTAATGAGGACCTCGTTTGGCCGAAGGAGCGTCATGTCATACTCATTGATTTAAGGATTGAAACTATGGACATGAACAGTTTCCTAAAGTAAAACGTTCTAAATGCAGGCTGTAAGGGTGACTCACTTTCTTGCCAGCCCAAGTTATAATGTTAGACGTTGCCCAAAGCCTATCGCGATATATCCGTTGATTCTGTAATCCAACTTTATAACGTTAACCCAGACGTTTGCCAGCATAAACATGCAGGTTTCCCGATAATTGCAACTATCCGGACGCAAACTGAAAACAGTCTTATCATACTAAATAATGCAGTGAGCCAATAAGAACGAAAAATAAAGTTATCCAGTCGCAGTGCGAAGAGCGAGAAAAATGCGCGTCCCTGCTATACCTTTAGGGGCCAATGTTTGAGGACAAAAAGGAGGAGGGGATAGAATATCCCGGGTTGTTCAAACGGTGGAAAGCGCTATCCATCGGATAAGTCACTATGCAGCGGATACGTATTAGGGAAACCGATTATGTTATCCACTTGGTAGAAATTTATCCAATGGATAGCACTATCCAACTTTTGAACAACCGGCTGAGGGTTTTTTTTTTCGCGTGCGGTCGGATGCTTTGGCATTGGTCGCAAGGCGATAGATTTTGCCGCCACGAAGCGAAGAACCCGCGTGAAAAACCCTTCCTTTTTACAATGCGCGGGTCACTGTAAAGAATTTCCCAAAACTGTATTTAAAAATCGCTCATAAAAGGTCTCTAGCACCCTGGGTATGGAAGGAATAGCTGCTGTAGGAAAGCGAGGCTAATCCATTGTAATTCCGTAGATTTCTTCAACCGACACGTGCATAGTCTTTAACACCTACTCCGTTTGCTCCTTTACAGCTATTGGTATTTCCAAGCTTCTGTCTACGTGCTTTGGGTGACAGTGCGGAATCTTCTTCTTTCGCTGGATGTCTATGCTGCCGACTCCTTGCGAGTGCATTATTAGGTGAGTATACTAGATTATGAGGGCAGGAAAGGCTGTGGTTACTTCGGTCGCGGTGGCTTCTCCCCCGTTTCAAATTGGGTTGTTCAGAGTAATTTCTAAGGCACTTCAAGAATCCTGAAGTATTTTTCTCACGTGATATTAACAGAACACTTTCCTATGATCAAACATGGGCTTTGGATTTCAAGTACGTTTGAGTCAAGAGATAAAAATACTTTAGGAGCAAAAGTCCGTCAGTAAGCTCAGGTGGAATATCACGGGTCTGCTAAGAGGGAGGCCAGAGTTCAAACCCGGCCGGAGCACCAACTAAGATGTTTAAAAAATTGGTAAGATCATGCGGGCTGTGTTTACGATCATGTCTCAGTTCAGATGATCGCGTGATTGGGCAGTGACGATAAACCGTTGAACTTGCCTTCTTTCTCCTTCCTTCGTTAGTGAACTCTTAAGGGACATTAAAGAACCCACACTACTGTTCTAAAATAGTAGGTGTAGTTTCTCCGGTGATGTGGTCGACCTCTACTTCATTTAAGTTCATACATATCCCAAATGGAGCGATAGCGGCAGCCACTGGCGCCATTTTTTGCTGACCTGTTCCAGGCTCCAAGATAGTAATGTGCTGTGAGGGAAGCGAAAAACGCGTGGGGGCTGGGGAGAGAGAAGGCGGGTTCTTCCATTTTTCCCGCCTCCGCTCTCCTTTCTTAGATCACGCCCGTCCTATTTTTCCTTGACCTTGTTTTCGAGACGTCCCTACTCCTCTCCTGGCCCCGGTTGCTCAAACATATGGATAGCGCTATCCACTGGATAAATCATTATCCAACGGATAAGTTTTAGGGAAAGTTTTAGGGATTGCGTTATCAACTAGATAGATTTTTATCTGTTGATTGCGCTATCCCACGTTTGAACAACCGGGGCCTGAACGAAACGTCCTTAGGTGCGTAACCTGAGATCAGGCCCAATTTTAGCGGTTCTCATACATTCTCTCTTACGGCTACAGCTAAAATCTATTTTCTTTTCGTCTTGCCCGCCGGAATGTTATTTTCAAAGCGAAACGAAAATAGAGCTTGATCTCAAGTTATTTATGGTGCGCAGATAGCGAACGGTCCTTTAGACTGACTGTTGGAAACCTGCGTCCTATCATAACTAACGGCAGGTGGCTAATCTTAGTGCAAAAGTCTGATACCCATCCTCAGCCTCTGAGGTGGCAAATTAATTTAGAGTTTTTTAATCCCACCCTTTAACAACTCGATTACAAATTATGTAGAAAATTACAAGAAAGAATTGAGCGTGGAGGTTTGGTCGGACAGTGAAGATGTTTGAAATGGTCAATACTGATTCTGACACCCTATCACTGCTGCACTACCACCAGCCTTTTTTTACTGAGAGGAATATCCGCCTCTGCTTCTGGGCGTTTATGCGTAGTTTGTTATTCTGATCTGTTGATCTTTTTCTCTATCCTTCTTTAGGAATCGTTTTTGTCTCATGGGGAACAAAACCAACCACGATATCATCTATCAAGTAAGTGACAATTTATTGTTTGTTTTTGATCGAATTCTCGGCCTAGCTCAACAGGACTGGTGATTTATTCTCAATTTTTTTAAACTTCAAGCATTATTTATTGCCTATGTTTAAACGAAACCAGTCTCAAATAGATCGTTCACGGAGGTTAGTTCTCTGAAAGGAGGCACTGTTCGCTCGCGGGAGCGGCCCTGGTAATGGTCCCTTACTGGACTGGCGGTAGCCTGAGTATCAGGCGTTTCTGGGGAAAAGGGGAAAGATGGAAGCGAAAAAGGGAGAGAGGTGAAGGAGAGAAACGCCTGACACAGATGCTTTTACCGGAGCCTTCCACCCCGACACAGCATGATTCGATACCATCCAATCAAAATCACTTCCGGTCATTGGGTTGTCAGCTTCACGTGTCAAAAAGCTCGCCTAAAATAAATCTCACTCAACGGTTTGGCCGAGCTCCGGTGCTTGTGTTGCTACGATTTCGTTTTTTTTAAAACCTCCAATGAGGAGTTTTTGAATACTTGTAATGTAAAACATTACAGGAATTATAACATGTCTTAAAAATTGTGTTAGTGTAAGATCGCCAACGCTCTCGTTCGTAAATAAACGTGCCCCAGAAAATTGTAAATTGCTCTTGTTTACAGAGTTACATCAGGCGCTTGTCTGGCAGCTAAAAAGCTGATGTTATCCCTCGTATCCTCGGGCGGTGGAAAGGAGCTGCAAGAATAAAATCTCCTCTCCCCTAGCCCCTTAGGAAGGCCTGATACTCAGGCTAGACTGGCGGGAAATATAGTGTGTTGGCAAGTCCAGACGTTGAGTTCTTATGTTTAATGGTAATTCAGTACTCCTTAGGCTCGATAACCTCTGGTCGCTGTTCGGAAAAATGAGTCCCCGCCGATCCCCTTCCGACGGAGTGGAGAGATCGGAGGGAATCCTCTCCGCTTCACTTTTTCCTCGACGTTTCGCGGGAAAAGTCCCTAGCGGCGAGGAGCGAGAAAATACGGCTGTATTCGCGGGCTATCAAAACCAGTTCGTTGCTTTATTCACACTATGCAAAACATTTATAGATAATTTGCATTTTAAAAAAAACAAAGAAAAGCACAGCAAAATCATAAAAAGGGTTCATATGTGTGCGGTGTTCAAAGTAGCAAAGGCTCTCTACTTGGACTTACGCAGGACACCCCTGTGGTCAGGTAAATGGCAGCATAAATGTCATGTTAGTTTCCAGTCTCTTTAAGTGACCATTTCTCTCTCTGCTTCGTAAAAGTTCACCAAATCTCTGGCGGGAGTGAATAGTAAACTTTGCTTGTAGATTAAAGGGTAAGGCAGGAAACCAATATCACATTCAAGCCCTCCCTATTAACACCGCCCCTTAAGCTGGTATTTTATTTGGTTACTTGTTTTGTAAAACACAACCGACTTGTTTTAACTTTTGTTTAATCCCTGCAGACGTGTTTTATTGCTTCATTCAACTTATTGCGGAGCAGCAACACTTTGTAAGTATTGCGGAAGGCGGTTGATCATTTCTTTTCCAATATGGTTGTAAGAAACCTTTGAACTGAATTTAAACGATTTAACCTTGTAGCTTTGATAACCAATTAGTCCAAAAGTGGCATCTTCACAGAATCTTTTCACTAATTTAAAGAGGCCATGTCACAAGGATATCGCTGTGTTAGGTCAGTTCTGTTCTAAAGTCATCACTGACATCCATCCCGGGGGGGGGGGGATACTTGGGTTAAAGTTTGCTGAGTATGTGCCGCTGACCTCTCAGAGCCCCTACCCCATTATAGTCTATTCTTTGGTCAATTATAGAAACCATCTTAGCCACTTTTGGGCAAATATGTAATTTTGGCGCTCCCAAATTAGTCACTATCAATTTTTATTAATTGACCCATTTTTTTAGATTGAATAAAGAACACTTTACTTTTCATCTACAGTTCAAACATTCTGGTACGTTTGCTATCCGTAAATATAAAGAACTGTCTGACCCAAAAAATCCGAAAATGCGCGACCCCATTCTATTAACTCTATTGAAAATGCGACCCTATTATAGTCAATCCGGTCGTGAAAATGCAACCCCATCCAGCGGCACATCCCTAGTAACCTCTTATAAGGGAGTACACCCCCCCCCCCCCCCCAGGACCCATGCGCAAAATGCTCCCGTAGAGTTATAAAGAAGTTATCAAACAACTTCCATTAAGGAGCAATAGCCATAATAACTTTTTTGGTGATTTTTGCAGGCATGGCATAAAACTTGAAAAAGTTGGCTCAACTATTTCAAGTTTCAATCCGTGTTCATCCTTTTCATCCATAGCAACAGACGACAGGAATCAGTTTGCATGCCTTAATATAGTCTTAAATAACAAAACTGGACCATTATTTTTAGAAGTCCATTGATGCAAAGACACATTTTAGTTGAAAAAAGATAGCAAATAGCCTAACATAGCTCCTTTAAAGAAAACTTTCAAAACTTTTTTCCATCCTAAATGATCGTTTTCTCTTCTCTCTTCTCCTTATAGTTTTGGGCCTGGCCTGCTTCTCTGTACGCAGCCAATCACTCATCGTTTTGACAAGTCTTCACGGTGTTCTTACCCTGGTCAGCCTGTTCTATTTCGTGGCCGTCCGTCAATTAAACAAACCTACACCCGAGAAACCTAATACAAAGCTTTGCAACTCGGACGAGAATCACGTGAACTAATGGTTGCGCGTGGCCTTCAGGACAGTAATTGATACCGTTGCTCAAAGGAACGGAGTAGCAAGAACTGGAAGACGGGCCCCCAGATTCCATAACGGTCTTAAAATTTTCAAACGGAAGCGATGATAAATGAAGAAGTGACTGTCGCTCTCAATTGGATGAGGTAACTGAGAGTATTTAGTGAGAGAGAAATTGTGACAGGTTGCTACTTTTAAAGCCGAATTTGGCTTTGTTTTGTAGCGTCACGCTGTACGGGTGTGAATAATTAAGACATTGTCAGATTTTTATTGATAGAAGTAAAGAGATTTAAAGTGAATTTAAACGGTCTGATAAAAAAAAAAAATTAGCCTAGTTTTATTTTCATCGTCGACAAATTAAAAAAAAAATACACAGCTTGGTGACCACTCCAGCTAGTGATACTTGTTCTTTATCGTGTAAAAGAGTTATCCGGTATTTTAAGTTAAGGTGGCTGAACACTGTTTTGGCAGTTTGTGAGTATATGTCATTTGCGAAATTATGGCAAGAGAAAGGTTGCAGCTCACAAGCTGAAACTTGGCAAGTGAAAAATATACTGATGAAAGATTTTGATTGACAGGTAAAATTTGACGTTTTCGTAGTTTCCATGGCAACATGAGCGATTGAATACAACCTTAAAATTTCACTTTTGCCCAGTTTTCATAAACTTCGCTCATTAAATTTTTCTATAAACGTACACACAGCTTACTATAATTAATCATTACCATTTGAAACTTATTTGACCAAATTTAACAGAGGGGGGTTTAGATAATCAATAATATAATTGTACTGTAATTATTAATTGTGTCACAAAATTCGTCTGTTCAACTTCCATTTTAAAGTTCTCATTATTTAAAATACGATAAAAGTAAAAATTCTGCCAAATATCACAAATTTTGATGAGTAGATTTTGAGAAATCGTCTTCTGTGTACCACTGCTTATTTTCTAATTTAAAATACGCGCTACCGCTGACCGCCCGCAAAACTGTGTTCAGCCACCTTAAGTTGGTTTTTCTTAAGTCATGTGCCACGACCAAACATTCCGAATCTACAGCCGTCAGTTTCAAGAAGAAATGGCTCAGTTTTTCGTAGTATCACTTTGAGAAGAATCTAAGTTCTACACAGTTAGAATGGTTTGAGACTGCCCCAGGGTAGAAAAATTAGGCCACTCTGTTTTGAATTTTCTTTTTTCAATAGTAATTATGAACAGTAGCCTATTGTAGACATATTAAATTCTGCAAGCAGAATACTGCAATGCTGATCGTACCGAGGTGGGGTGGGTACGAGTCCGTGTATTATGGGGAAAACAACATGAGACCCAAATTGTTAGAAAGAGCACATTGAGGTTAGCCGGGAAAATTCTCAAGTTTGGTGTCAATCAAGCCAATATTAGCAAGATAGGTATTTAAAAACTGGAAAATTTAGTAAGAGATGTATGGACTTCCGATAATGGTCCCCGATTATGGCTCTTGATTTCTATGTAAATATTAGAGTTTTTGAATAGCTGTATCTCGTTCAATATAGGTCCGATAAATACCACTGAAACTTGATGAGAATTTTGCTAATCTTGGTTTCCTCTTTCTGATTGTGTGGGTGTTTGTGCCATAATAAACGGACTCGTACCCAGCTCCCCCTGGTTTGAAATTAGGCAGTGGGCTCCTCTCATAAGCCAGCTTCTGGTTGGCTGAAAGAGTTAGCCGTTCTTTGTTTCGAGTTTGTCGCTAGATATTTAGACCAAAACTGTGCTCAGCTTCGTATTATTTTCATTTGTCATATTTTTGTAACTGATCATGATCTTGAAATAATGAATATATGTTTGAAAACCATATACTAGAACTGCAGGACAAGGAATAAAGTGTGAAAACGATCATCGCTGCTATGATCGCAACTTTTGCAGTTTCGCAAAGAAAGCCCGAAAGATTCAGTCTTGTAAGGGATTGGAACCGTTGACCTCTGCGAGGTCATGATTTTTTGGAGCGTTACATATGTGACTGAAACGTAACAAATGTAACTAAAAACAAACTTAACACAACAGGATGGTTAGGAATTTTAATCTGATTCAACCAAATTGTAGTGTTTTTCTTACTGACAAAGTAAACGTTGTTAGCTGGTGCTATTTTACCGTATAATATGATAACTGTCACTTTTTTCCAACTGTATTTAATCACGGAAGCTTTGCTGTTTGCAATTGGCCATTTTGAATTTGCTCTGAGGGTGCATTTCTTTACTAAAATCATGATTCACAACGGGGGCGCATTCGTTGGATCATATCTAAAACCGGAAACATTGGATACATGATCCGAAGCTTTTTTTTTACTACGGATCCGAAAAGAGTGAATACCACCAGCAGTATCTCGCAACATCATCCATCAGTCGTTTGACTACATTGCTCATTTTAATGGCCATTTTTGAACGATCGATTTTATCCGTTTTTTCGATGTGGTAAAATCGTGATACAAACTGGGAACGCTTACCATTTGTATGGAAAACCCGGAAATTCCGAGGAGAATTCAAATGGAACGTTTCATCCCTGTGGAAATTTTCCGGAAAAAAGTAAGAGGTTTCGAGGTATTACCTTTTCCCGTTTTTACCGAAACGACCAAAATTTTCTGTACCATTTGTTTGGATTACCAGCGCCAGGCTTCAAGTCGAGAGAAGGCAAAAAAATTGACCAGTATTTTGTAAATAATACAACTCAATCCCGTTCCTGTTTTCGGTGCCAAAAAAAGATCCATTACCATTTGACGGACGTTTTTCACCGAAATTTCCGTACAAATGGTAAGCGCTCAGGACCTGCACTGTTCTAGTTCACCAGAACACTGCTTCACCACTTCGCCGCCGGCGCGTGTTGCAAGACTACTTTTCCACACGCTGTTTTTCCAGTACATATCTTATTGCAAGACTCATCTTGCATTTGGTCCGTATAAAGTAGTATCTTTGAGCGAACCATCCAGAATACAATGAAAGATCAGCAAACTTGCAACATTTTCAGTAGCCCAGTTATTCTTTCTCATTGGTGCCGTTGATATTGGGCCGTTTCTATGAAAATGAATGAAAAAATAATCCTTTTAGGCATCGTTTCTTTTTTCAACGGGAAACTCTAACCATCTGAATTTTTTATCTGATCATGGATTTTAGTAAATAAACGCATCCTGAGACTGGGTGGGTGTTTTCTCGAATTGCATTATGACTGTTTAGGGAAACAAATTTTGGGTCGAGCCGCACCTCACTGAGCGGCTCACACAATTGGCTGTGAAAACAATAGAAACGGTGACTTAACAATGCCCCTATCCTTAAAAACATAAGGCAATATTGTTTTAGTCGACCACTCAGGATATTAGAGGTTGATGTGAGGTACTGGGTTACTGCAAATTTTGACCCAGTATCCCGCGCAAACTCGTAATAGTCAATAAAAAGGCGAGAATGTCCTTAAATAAGCCCACAGTGCAATTCGACACTACTCGCGCTCAACTTCAAAATGTCTAATAAGCGTAATTGTGTTAGTCCCCAAGTGGAGAGGTAGTCTAGTTCCTAGGCGTTCTCGGCGCGGTCATCCTGGATTCTACCGTGAGCTGTGACGTCACCGAGAGAGACTTGCCCGCTCTTTCCCAGACTTCGCGCGGACAACGGGTCAAGAGAGAACGCCTGGGGATTAGGCTGATGGAGAGGGTGATTCGTGTAGTTAATTAAAAGTTGAGGCTCGGAATGAAAGAATTCAATTTCTTGCTTTCTTTTTATAACTTCAGTGCCTTTCGTTCATTACCTTGGTTCCAGAGATTTTTATTCTGCTTAATCGTTGGGTTTATTCATTGAGCGCCGTGTTTATAGAGCTGTGTGACTCTCGTTTCTCAATTAGAGGAATTCTTGTCTCTGTACGATGAGAGTTGTACGGACTGAAAACGAAATTTAAGGTTCTGTCTCGTCAACTTTTAATCTGATTAGCCTAACCCAGGCAATACAATTGGCGATGCTAGAATCTTCTTTGCTTTTTTATTTTAAAGTGCACTTTTAATCCTGAATTCAAGAGGAAACTGTATTTAGAGCAAAGGGAAATTTTCGACTCATTCACTGGATGACACGATTCTCGTTGTTTTGGCTGCCTCTCTAAATGTCTGGAAAGCGCAATTAGTTTATTTATTTTTTTGCAAATTCATTGACCATGAAAAGTGGCGATTGTAACGGAAATTGAGGTTTAAACGTCTTTTTCTTTTAAATCCCGATTGTTATCTTACTCACAAATAAGTTGTGTAGGAAAAACGGTTTTTTGTTACTGTGGACTCGTGTGGTACAGTATTCAGTTTGTTCCTTTTTATAATGCGTCAAGTAGACCACAAGTAGTCCCCATTTTTCCTCAGAGATAGTAGAGCAAGGGAAACTGGAGCGCGCGTGAAAATCACCCCACGCGAGAAAGGCGAGACGCGTTTCGCTCGCTCTACTATCCCTTAGGAAAATGGGGACTACTCGTAGTCTGTGTGTCAGCATGCTAGTAGATCGTTGTTACAGGGAGAAAATCTTGCAACGTGGCAGAAATATGTCAAATATCAAAGGATGTTATTCCTTCACAAAAATACGAATATTACATAATGTAGACCTGTCTTAGAATGTTTATATATGAAATTGTGATGAAATGAAGGAATAGTGTATAATTATTCCCTTTGTTTAAATACAGCTCTATAATTGTAGATATAACAAAAAAACCTGATGAGAAATTCAAAATTGTACTGTGTTAATGTATATATTAAACCTGGAAACATCCATTATCTTTTAAGTGTCTCTTATCACAGGGGTACACACACTGTTGGATTCAGTGGTTTTGAGGGGGAAGTTGTGGTGGTGAATATGGCCTAACAGCCATCACATCACACATTGGTAATCATTTTTCTTGACGCCCTGCCCTTAAACCCTACGACCGGCCCTTTCTAGCGCAGCACATGGTACAAAAATGACAGAGATAACATGCTGGAGAGCAAACAGTGAAGTAAGATTTCGAAAGAAGTGAAGTTTAATAGGTTTTTAAATGATTCAATAAAGTTGTTGCTGCCTCACGGCGTCGTATGCTGTCCAGCAAGGTGTATTTCTCGCACGTGACTGTTCAGCTGTTAAGGGTTCATTCGGGAAAGTTTCTTATCGCAAACTAAAGCAACGTGACAAAAAAGAAATGACTGATAAGACGTAACGGAACTGAGGTAAACCTGTACCAAAAATAAAAAATACAATTCGTGTTAACACAGCTGAACAAATTAACCTCGTCCTAGTGACTTCCCGTCACTTATATCGAAAAACAAACCCTGAAATTTAATTGCCAACAAGACGAAAAAGAAACATTTGAGACACAACGGTTAATTTCTCTCCACTCTTTTTTTAAAGTAAGCTACGTAATCTCACCATCTGCTCTCACTTAATTCTGCCATAAAGTAATATCTTCTACATCCATTACTTGAGGAAGAGGTAAGCTGAAGGATCAAAAGAAGCTTATTAAAACAAGATTAGAAGAAATGCCAATTTTCGACAAAAATCATGGGTACGTTAACCCCTTCGCAAAAATCCAAATTTTTCGACCATGTTAAAATTTCATTTTTATCGTCTAAAAAGCCTTGTTTTCTGAGTAGAACATAATCAAACTATATATTTTGGCTATGACGCTTGTCGGAATTTCACCCTAAAATCTTCTTAGTGTCTTATGACTGCTTTCAATGCCACTTTATAGTATGTCCTTTAAGCGCTACTAACAAAAGATGGTGATATGATGATCCTAGCCGCACGCCACACCCTTGGCTCGTTCACTTCCAGTTTTACTCACAATCGATAGATAGGCTGCAAATATAAACTGTAAGCGTTGAATTTTTAGTACGGAGCCGAAATGGACAGTGATTCTCTAATTAGGGCTGAGTTTAAGCAAAGGCGTTTTTGAGTTGAGCACGTCAATAGGAAGTCAGCTCTTTTCCCTTTTAATATGCCACGAGGCTTCCAATGCTACGTGTCTTCAGTTTAATAGAATGCTTCACTCGAACATTTGGGCAAAACTACCGCCCATGCAAAACGTCCACCTCTGGATAACGTGCGTCGCTTAAAATTTCTTGCTTAACTCACCATTTTTTCTCCTGTTCGACCATACGCGCTTACCTCGTTACTTACGCTGAGCCAGGTTCAAAACGAACGAAGTCCGCCTCTCCACTCTAAGGACGAAAGCGCACACAGGTTGCTTCGTGCAAGTCCTGAATGGCGCGTTCCGACTCTCTTACTGCTTGATCGCTCAGACCTGTGGTTAACGTAATGTTTTTCAGAATACAGGTGCCGGGTTGAATGACTATCGGGTGAATAGTGACTGATTGACTGACTGAATAGAAAAGTAACTGAAAGATTGGCTAGCACCGAAATGGCTAACAGAATAGCTGGTGAATCACGGGTTAGTTGACTGGGCGACGGACTGGTCTCTTGGCTAGCTAATGCATGGACTGACTGATAAAAGACTACATAACCGTCGTATCGAGTCGTAGACTGACTGACTGTTGCGGATTTACAACTTAACTTACACGGATCGTGGTCGGCAGTCTCATCTGGGATTCCCCAAGGGGCCATCCTGGGCCCTCCATTTTTTGTAGTTTTTATGAGTGATACCCCCGATTGCATCTCTCCAGGGAATACTATAGCCCTGTATGCTGACGATTGTAAGACCTCTCGGATTATTGATAGCCCTCAGGACCACGTCTTATTTCAACGTGACCCTGATAATCTCTGCAGCTGGAGTCGACTAAACAGTATGGATTTTAATATCAGGAAGTGTAAACTTATGAGGATATCCAAGAAAAAATATCCCTTGAACGCAAACTTTGTTATGTATGACTCATCCCTAGATATTGTTTCAGAGTTCAAGAACCGCAAGAACCTTGGTTTACTTGTGAGTCATAATCTCTCCTGGAATTCCCACGTCAATTGCATAGTTTACAATGCAAACAGAATGCTGGGTTTAATCTCCTTTACATGCAAAGGTCTTATTTGACGTACCCACATTAAAGACTCTTTATTGCTCATTAGTGAGATCCCAGTTGCAGGCCTGGTGACCTTTAGTCTGTCGATGGAACTGCCAAGTCTAGTTCATTTGTCACACTGCACTTGATTGTTTTGCATTTTCAATTGTATATGGGGCGTAACGTTAAAATTAGTTTAATATTTTTAATATGTAAATAGTATCTACGGTGTTGCGCCTTGTGTGGGGTCTTTGGCTCTTTTGGGCAACTCCAATGGCCGCTCTTTTTTTGTTAATATTATTGTTATTATTATTATTTATTTATTTATTTATTATTTTTATTAGTATTATTTGTTGCCAAGAATTGAAATAAAAAGCGGCAGAAATCGAGCCTATGCAACTCTCTGAGCACCGAATACATGATTGGGCAATTGAGTGATTGACTGACTGAATGTACTGACAGACTAACGGACTGGATGGCTGACTAGCTGTAGTATTAATTTATTCAAATGACATGTTACATTGGTTGGAATGAAACAATACAACCTAAACAATTGCAATTAGAAAGAGAAGACGATACCTGTGTTATGGTATTGTTTAAGTAAAAAATCATTTTAACAGATTCCCTTCTTTACTGTCGATTTCCACACCAATTCTTTAGCTGATACACAATTTTACCCGTAAAGGAAACTCCAGAAAGAAGCATTTGATTAACCATTGATTTAGCGAGTGAAAGGTCTTTCGAACACTTTTATCGTCGTACCCTTGAGAAGATTTGCCTCTTTAAGCTGCAACATTTCTCCCAATATCCTTCTGGCATACCATCATGATCCTATCTTGAATTTGCCATCGATGATTTCACAAGCACGCTTGAACTGACGCAGGAGATGAGCTTGAAAGATGGCTGGATCATCACTATAAACTAATGCCTCCCATTTCTCGGTCTCTACTGCCTTTGCATGAACTCCGTAGCTGAAAGATCACGGAGGCTTCGACGGAACATTTCTCTGCAAAAAAGTGCGTGTTATGGTCTTATCCCAGGATTAAGTCGACATTTGAACGGAGGGGCTCGCACGGGCACCAGTCAAACACAAGGATATTCATGGATATTGTTAGAGATCAGGTTAGGGATCACCAAGGAGGACAAGTCTAGGACAGAAGAACGTCAGCTAAGTACTCTTGGGAGCATGACTGTACTTGAAATTCATCTTCTGTTCTAAGGCTCGTGCGGGAAGTCAGTCTGTCAACTTTTCTCGCGGGTTTCTCTTCCACAAAAATAGCAGCTCATCTCTCCCAATAATTTTCCGAAACGAATTCCCACTTTTCGTTTTAAGTTCTAGCTGAGACGCCGTTGTTATTCTAGAGATTTGGGGAAAGTTTGCTTGTTCATGTTCGCCAAATTCTTCATGCAGCTAATTTTCGTTGGAGACTCTGGCCTTGAGGACCATGTGCAACACGCCCTGCACGCCAGACAAGCGTTTTTCCTTCGTTGACGATGCAGCACACTTGTAGACCAATAAGATTTTTGCCTGCATACAACAACATCATGACCACATTTTCACATTTGTGGTATACAACTGGAAGGAAGTCGTACCCGACGTATGATCCCTCCGATAACTTCATGACGTCGTCAAGTCAATTGATTCAACAAGGCGACATTGGAGAATGAATGAATTTTGTCTGTTCGGAAGCTGCGACCTGAAAAGGGCTGAACCCCTTTTTCCTAAACAGGGCCAAAATTGAAGGTGTTCTCCTAAATAGGGTTAGGGTTTCAAACCATTAGCGGCTCACCTATACCCAAAATATTGGGCCAGTACCCCCCCCCCCCCCCCCCCCTTGCGAGGGGCGGCCCTGAAGCATCTCGAAGCACTCGCCGCATGCGAGAAGAAGCCTCTGGTAGCTGGGATAGGGATCCCTATATCATGGTGATTTGGGAACGGGAACGTGAAAACTTAGAACACTGGGCTTCCTGTGTACACAGGCCACCTATGTCACCGTTCTCTGTTAACGTTCTCTGAGTTTTGGTTTTCGGTGGGGGATTGGAAACTAACAAAGATGGCGGCGTGCAAACTTCATTTTAGCTTTCGAAGGTTTGTGGTGATTATTTCGACGGGTTTTCTAGAAGCAATCAAAAGGAATGTCGAAAATAGTGTTCTAGTTTGTTTTAAAGTGCTCGATGTGTATTTTCCAGCAGTCTTCATGGTGGGAAAGAAAGTGTCTACTCTAGGAATGACCACGTTGGACCACGTTACAACTGTATCATCATTTTTGAAGGTAAATCTAAGCTTAAGTTTATATTTCTTACCCTAAATACAGTGAAACCTCTATTAGGCGGACACCTTCGGGACCTTTCCAAGTGTCCGCTTAATAGAGGGTATCTTAATAGAGGTTTGTAAAAATTCCGCAATGTTTAACACTCAACGGTTACAGTCTCTGTACTGTGATTAAGTTCCATGTTGTTCAGGAAACTTTAAAGAAGCTTATGAAGCTGTGTTGTACTTTGTGCAAGACTATAAGGTGAACTTTGATCGTGGATGACAATTGTACTGCCAGATGTCGGTCTAATCGACAATTTATTGACAGCTAAATGTATTGATTTATTTTTATCTTTATTAATCGACTACAGTACGTATTTCAAGGAAGTAATCCAATACTACTATTGTCACTTCAGTTCGGTGCCCACTTAATAGAGGTTTTTAACGATAGAAATTAGCCAAATACGATTTATTTTAAGTGTCTGTGTCCGCTTAAGAGAGGTGTCCGCTGAATAGGGGTTCGTTATAAAGAAAAATATAAGAGGTTAATTTCGGGACCCGGATTAGTGTCCGCTTAATAGAGGGTGTCCACTTAATTGGGGGTCTGCATAATAGAGGTTTCACTGTAATCGCTAAAAGATACTTACATACATTTTGACTGGTAAAAGTTTCTCACAAGTCCAAATATTTATCATTTTATTCATTCTCCTACTCACGCTTCATGTATGTTGTAGTTCAATTAATTTTATCTCCGGTTCAACTTTTAATACCGTAAAATTCCAAAAATAAGCCCCGGGGCTTATATTTTTCAAAGGCCCTGTTTGAGGGGCTTATTTTTGGAGGGGCTTATATTTGGCGGGGCTTACGTACGCGGGGGAATTTGTGTTTCAAAATCGATTGGGCTAGCTTGTAGTGGGAAGGAAATTTACCATTTTTGCTTTGTTTTACTTTGTATTCGAGGGCGAATTCCAAGTACAAGCCCCCCAGGGGGCTTATATTCGGAGGGTCAATTTAACAGAGGGTTTTTTGCGTTACGATTTTGGGGGGGCTTATATTTGGAGGGGCTTATACATGGAGGGGCTTATTTTCGGAATTTTACGGTATGTTCATTTGTTTTTAGCTAAATATACCATAATGATTTTGCAAAAAAGAAAATTAAAATGTTAATCTGGGGTAAAAGTTAACTACAACTAATATTCATGTTTAATTTTTTTTGTTTATGAGGAATACAGCCAGGGGCAGGTGGATTTGGGTTGGGGGTGGGGGGGGGGGGGGTTGGAGTAGGTGTGGAAATAGTTGATATACTATTTATTTTATAAGACTCCAAATAAAAAACATGTATGTATGTATGTGGATATTATGCGGTGGGGATACTCAGTGGAAGAGTTGGGTAGAAGTGTGCTACTGAGCCTTCAAACCTTTACTCTGGTTAACCCTTTCACTACTAAAGCGGCCAAAAGCGGCCGGCCGGAAATGGCCACATTTTTCCTAGAGCGGCCAAAAGCGGCCACGAGAAAAGGGTGCAAAAAAATGCGCTGTATACCCTAGGTAAGGCAGTCTTTGTCAATATTTATTGTTCCATTGTTATGGGTAGGCATAAACCAATCAAATCACAAGAAGTGCGCATACAAAACTATTGCATGAGGCGAGTAGTGAAGGGCCGAAGTTTGCCTTCGCTCCAAGACGTACGTGCTTGAACCTTCTCACGGGATTCGTACACTGGATTTCTCTTATGCCATAAAACAAACCAAAAGCCAGATGGTTGAGCATTTCCTTCTTTTGTCTATTTGATTTTAAAAGAATTTAGTTCGCTAGTTATAATATAATTATAGATATTCAGAAGATTTGAACGTGCTTTAGGCTTGTATTTTATCTTCGTTTGTCAATATGGCAACCGCCGAATCAATGCGATTTTTGGTTCTGACGATGATAGTAAGAGTAATTTAAGTTTTAGTGATGTGAATGTTGATGCAGACTTATCTGACATTGAAGTGTAAGAATTTTCTAAGGAGGAAAGCGGCGAAAGTAAGTCTGAAGACAGTAAAAACGACAACAACTCAACCGCAAGTGATAAACCCGAGAGTTTCAATTTCAGATGTTTACACTTCTCGCATGGGCGGCGTGGATCGTGTTGATCAGCTTCGTTCTATTTATTTGTTTGGGGTAGCGGTCAAAAAAGGGGTATAGATACATATTTTGGTTCCTCTTTTATGTATTTGTTTGTAATGCTTTTTTTCTTGAATCGCAACGCATTGGATCGAAGCGCAAAACACTTGATTTCAAACTTGACCTCGCACACCAACGATCGATGGTTTATTGCAATGAAAGCGAAAGCGTAGATGGAACAAGATTCCAAACTGAACCATGCTGTACCCTCAAATCAATATGTTTCAGCTTGTATGGAGGGCAGAAAAAGGAAATGTGTACAGTGCATAAACAGGGCGAAGAACACTCAAGGGCTACAACACTACAAAGTGGAAACAAGATACGAATGTAGCATTTTGCAACGTGGCACTATGCCGAACAGGCTATGACAATGCCTTAGTCTTACACAGTCATAAAACTGGCTTTGTGAACACAAATCTGGCATATTTGTTATATTCTAACAATTTCCCTTGTTTTGCTGTAAAAAAGTAAGCCATATTGTGATGGATTACAAAGAAATTCTCATTCAAAGTCTGACAATAGGAACTGCAAATGGCGGCAAATTTGAATTTTTTTTCGTTACTTGCGATTTTATCTTAAATATCTTGTGAATGCAGGGATAGTTATCTTTATTAATTGTTTAGACTTATACAATGACTTCTTGGCTTCAAGTCTGTGTAGTTAATTGTGTGAAACAAGGCTCTGAAATCTACTGAGCATGCATGTTTTGATTAAGTATCACAGCCATCTTAGCTCCTTGATAATTGTTCAGGAAGATGGGGGGTTGGGGGCCATTAGCCTGTAGTAGTGAAAGGGTTAAAACAATACAGTTAAAACCTGCAACTAAGAACCCTCTTTTTCCCAAGTTAGCCTAAATAGGTTCTTACATAAATGGTAATAAGGACAAATTTAGGCTATTTAGGTTCTTAAATAGGTTCTTATTTTCTGAAGGAAAAATAAATTGTAGCTAAGAGTATTATGTCAATAGTACAGCATAAAATTTAATGCCAGAAAAATGGATGCAAACGGGAAGTGTTTAAACATTTGAATCATCACTTTTCAGACCTATCTAATCTTTCAGTCCTTTGCATTACCACAAATCATATTCCTGCCGGCACAGCTCATGCTTCAAAACTAAGAGGGATATTGAATTTCACTGCCCTTTGTACATGTAGAAGCAAAACCAAGAGTTTAGAGTCAAGAGTCTGACTCTAAATTTCTTGCTCTTTAAGTCGCTCTTTCTTTCATGACACCACTAGTCATGCAGCTTTTCACATTGCCAGAGATATAAATTTTGCAGCCTGGTACATGCATAACAGGCCAATCCCACTGGTATGTGCATTTAATTTGTTAAAATTTTCACTAGCACTTGCTCAAAAGTACAAGTAAACACTGTGCAAAGAAAAAACAGATACATTTACTTAAGAAACTTTTGAACTCACAAATTTTGCATGAGTCTAGGAAAAACACTGATATGGGATGCTGAGTACTTTGACAAAATAATGGAACCTTACACAGTGTAGCTTCATCACCAAATTTTGCTCCAGCTTCACAGGTTTATGTGGGCCATTATTTTTTTCACATTTTAGCAAAGCTCATAGCATAAGTTTTTGACATTACAAAAATGGAAGAAAAAATCAAAAGCGAGAGTCAGCAAATTTTAAACTATGCTTTTACGTGCAACAACAAGTTTTGGGCTTCCCCTTGGTAGCAGCAATATTTTACTCACTAGTGAGCAAAGCGCAAAATTGACTCTCTTGTACGCAAATTGAGTTTATGTCTATTTTGTCATTACTAAAAATATACTAGGCTCTGGTTTTCAGCTTTATGTAATACACCTGTATAAGTACTGTTTTCTGTGTACACAAAGGAAGCAAAAACCAAAAATGAGATGTCAGCAACCCTTAAACTTTGCTTGATGCTTTTATAAATTGCAACAACAAGTTTTGCTCATATTGATTTGTCACCTGGTTAGAAGTAATATTTTATAATTGCAAAGATCATTGCAGTGAAAGACACAAATCAATATGTAGTTGTTAAATGAAAGCCTGAAAAAATTGATCATGCCAATGCAGCATTCTAATCAACAATGAGCTAGCAAGCCAACAATCTTCTTTGCATTATCTTTTTTCCAGACTGTGAGTAGTCCCCATTTTTCCTCGGTTCTTGGCGCAAAACAGCTGTGAAGAAAATCAGTATCTGGGTTTTCTTTTACTTGCAATAAATATCCCCTGCAGTTTACTGATGACAAAAGCAATAACAGCTGAATGAGAGGAGGAATCCCATTGGATGCACTTAATTTATTTAAAAGGCTATACAAACTTCACACTCCAAAATCAGTCAGCCGTGAAAGGTCAAAAGCTTGGGCTTTGTCTGTAGTCCTTTGTTATTAATATTTTAGATAACGTAATTGGTTTCCCTAATACATATCTGCTGGATAATGATCTATTCATTCAGCTGCATTCAGTAGAGTACAAACAGCACCCATAAAGGATTGTAAATATTCCATGCTATTTGTACTCCAGTTGACTAGTTTTGCAGGTTGTTTACAAACTTGTGCACATAGCAGAAAGTGACCAGTGAGATGAAATTACATAATTTTTTTCCCTTCCGAAATCACTCCAGTATGTTCCAAATTTTGAGAAAATTAAATGCATTTCTGGAAATCTTGTGTTCAGCCTTACAACTGTCAGAATTCCATGTTTTTGTATTCTGCCCCAGAAAATAATAATAATATTAATAATAATAACATATCAAATTGAAAAGTCTCTATTTGCACAATAAAAAAAAATGTGAGCACTGCTTCATATGGCAAAGTTTACAGAATGTGTCACTGAAGTAAGAAATTCTTGTAATTTAAAAAAATGAATTATTGCCCCTGCAGGGATTTCACCCAGAAGGCGAAATCCCGAGAAGGCACTCTACTAACTCGCGTGTATGTTAAGGAAAGTACTTACAGTTGAAATATACAGTCATACAGTCAATATAGAAAAAATCTTGATTTGCTTGAACAGGGGCCACGAGGAATCGATACACAAGTACGAAATGGTTAGGATGACGTAAAACATAAAAAATCCCGAAGGGACCGCTTACAATAAGTAGGTTTTGTGACATTTATTGGGCAGTCATACTTCGATACTCTTTTGCATTAAGTGTTGTGGAGCAATTGTTATGAAAGTTATAGAACCAAAAGACACTCGTTAAGTGCAGATGAACTTATAAGGTGCGAATAACAGTGTATATTTTAACACTAAGTGAGTTTGCCAGACACGTACGAGTTCACAAATCTTTGATTGGAAACCTTGCCAGACACTCTTTCTCTTTCTCTGAATGGAATAAGATTCGGCCCCAAACAAGCAGGAAGAGTGAATGATTCAACGGCTAGCTTATCACTAGCAGAGTGATGGACAATTACAGAAATTTGCCGACCATCAAATTCTGTGCTGACTTATTCCCTGCTCACAGATGTCCTTCCTCTATAAAGTTTAAAATAAGACTAGGATACACGAGGCTTACTTTCCGGCAAATAAAATGAACTAAATGTAAAAAGTGAAATAGAAATAGTGAAAAATTAAACCTCTAATTTAATATTTTCTTATGGTTTAGAATAAACTATTCTCGAAACTGAGAATGTTTTGATCAAAGCTGTGTAAATCGAACCGAAACTGTGCATGGAACCTTGCGTTTATTTCCTGTATTTATCTCACCCATTGTATGGAATATGTGTGAACATCTTCATTATGAATTGGTAATACTATTGACCGACAATATACAGAGCGTGGGCAGTGGTAGTGTCAACTGTTAATAGTCTAATTTGCGTAGAAACCTGGTCTTATTGAACAGAATTTTACATGGCTTAGTCATTTTAATTCCTTCAACAGCTGTCCGATGCTTCAGCAAACAGTTCTTTGTAACACCACAAGTCAATCGAAGAGGAAGGAAAAGAGAAAACATTACAAGTAAGTTATTCATTCCGCACCATTAGGGAAATTGTTGAAATTGCACAGCTCTTATGTTGAGCTCTCTACAAGCTGTACATCCTTGCAGCAAATTTTCTATGATCTTTCCACCTTACTGGGAATATGTCCACCCAGCTATAGTCATCCTTTCCTGTACTAACAGCACGCATTTTTTCTCTGATATGGAGGAGGTTTAGTGTACATAAAAAAAATTATCGTTCCGTAGCATGTATTAGATCCAGGCAAAATGTGGGCCCGAATGACTTTACTGTCTAGAAACTGGCCAACTGACTGAATAATTAAATTTGTAGCTAAATGATTGACTGCCTAACTGACTCTACTGTCCAGGGACTGACCATCGGACTGAATGGTTTATGGCCGATTGATTGACTGACCAATCAATTGACTAAGGGCTTACTGGGTAATACATTGACTCACTAAAATACTATGTGACTGACTCTACTGTCCGAGAACTGACCAACACACTAATATTCATGGTTTACAATTTATGGCTGTTCTGTATGTATGGCAGTTTGATTGACTGAATAACTGACTCTACTGTCAGAAAACTGACAAACACACTGAATGATGTATGGCTGGTTGACTGACTGAATAACTGACCCTACTGTCAATGACTGTCCAACTGACTGAATGACTTATGACTGGTTGATTGTCTGCCTGACTGATTGATTGATTAAGGGCTTACTGGGTATTGCATTTACTTACTAAAATAGTATATGACTGACTCCACCGTCTGAGAAATGACCAACACACTAAATGATTTACAGATGTACATGTACATGTATCTCTGGCTGATTGACTGAATAGGGACCTTTAGCAATGACGACAACAATGGCAGTGAAAACGTTGCTAAAAGAATGAATTTGCATTTTTTCAAACTTAATCGCATCTATTTGGACCCACCCAATATATCAAATGCAGGCGCCTTTTCCTGGAGTTGAATTGTTAAGGATTTTACTCGAGTTCAAAAAGAGGAAGGAAAATTTGTCGTTGTAAGTCGACGTCCTCCATAAAACGTCAAATTAGGAAGTTTCGGTTCGTAGTAGTGCAGTGGACGTCAAAGAGATGTACTAAAAGGCGTGATGTACCTGCACAGCTGTTGTTTTGGTCGTTAAACCTATTGTTTTTTGAAGTTGTTGTTGTCGTCGTTGTTGCTTAAGGTCCCTGATAACTGGCTCTACTCTACGACGACTGATCATCTGAGTGAATAATTAAACACCATGTTGATTGCATGACTAGCTAAATCTACTGTCCAGGGACTAACCAACTAACTGAATGATTTATGGCTGGTTGATTGATTGACCGGCTGACTCTACTGTCAGGGGACTGACCAACTGACTGATTGATTTATGGCTGATTGATTGACTGACTAACTGACTCTACTGTGTAGGGACTTACAAAGTGATTGAATGGTTTGATTGGCTGGTTGATTGACTGAATAACTGACTTTACTGTGAAGGGACTGACCATCTGACTGAATGATTTGTGGGTGATTGATTAACTTATTGACTGACTGATTGACCAACTGCTAACTGGGTAATACATTGAGTCACTGAAAATAATACTATGTGACTGACTCTTCTGTCCGAGAACTGATCAACACACTGAATACTTATACAGCTGATTGACTGACTGAATAACTGACTCTACTGTCAACGACTGACCAACTGATTGAATGACTTATGACTTGTTGATTGACTCCCTGACTGACTAATTGACTAAGGGCTTACTGGGTAATACAGTTGCTCATTAAAATACTATGTGACTGACTCTACTGTCAGAGAACTGACCAACACACTCAATGATTTACTAATGTAGCTCTTTCTGATTGACTGACTAGCTGACTCAACTGTCCAGGGACTGACCAACTGACTGAATGATTTATGGCTGGTTGATTGCGTGACTAGCTAACTGTCCAGTGACTGACCAACTAACTGACCGTTTTATGGCTGGTTGATTGACTTAGTAGCTGACTCTGGTCTACTGTCTGGAGACTGACTAACTGACCAAATGATATGTGACCCTCCACAGGATTTTGGTGCTAAAGGTGAAAGCACGCTCATGACATGCATGAGCTTTAAAACAAGAATTCATTTTAACACACTTTAGCACGCTAGCCATCTTTCCTCATTGTTTCAGAAGACACCTTTGAGACAATTAAGCATGAGCAAGTTGAACAAAAGAGTGTGGTAAAGTTTTAAAACAAGAGCTTGCTTTCGAAATAGCACAACACGCTTTCAGCGTGTGCAAAAGCACACAAGGCGTGTTAATATTATCTAAAGCTACAGTACTGCTCAAAAGTACCCAAAACTTGATTCCCCCCTGTCAGAAGTGAGAATCGTGTCTCAGCTCTTGAAGTACAAAAAACAACACAGAATTTTTGAATATTCATCAGTCAAAAGGATTTCAAGAAAGCAATTTATTTCTTCCCTGCTGCAGAAATTCACACTGCCTGTCAGTGCTTTCATACATGGCACCCCTGAACCCTCATTCTTATCTTACATTTTGAAGAGTAAAAGTTTCACTTCTAGCGGGAAAAAACACAACAATAGGTTGGATTCTGAACTTTTGGACAGTTGTTTCTGTACATTTTTGTATGAAGGCTACCTTGTGAATAATAAAATAAGTTTGTCTTTTGGTGCACAACTTGCATTGGGTTGCGTGATCAGTCATGTTGGTGAAGGAGAAATATGGTCTTGAAGTCTGGAATAGTTGTCAAAATGGTAATGTTTTGCATAACCTTTATAGAAGCTGGATAAAGCTGAGCAGCTAATTTAAAAAATCTACAACTGTACTGTTCAAAGCAAAACATAAAAAGCTGACTTTGAAATTGGTCGAAATTGTGTTTTAAATTAAATTAATACAAATAAATTGCATACATAATTTGAAACCTCTTGATACTTCTACACTCATTGCAACTTTTTACTAAATATAAACAGCTACTTTCTAACCAAACCATGCAGTAAAACAGCGTGATAACCGCAGGTTTCTCCGAGACTATTTCATCATCTTCCAAAGAGATACTTAAACTTTACAGCAGCAGAACTCAAACAGAAGTGAATAAAAAGACAAGTGCTTGTTTGTTTACTTTTTACCAACGACCCCAAATTTTTGTTTTTGTTTCAAAAGCGCCAAGCCAAGCAGGGAAATTGGCGTTGTCAAGGGCTAATTCGCTTCCTGTAATTCTGGGCTAAGTGTTGTATCAGTTAACCGAGTTATTCAGACTCACAGAATCAGGGATCAGTGAACTGCAATGGCTGTATGCAGTGGGTCTAAAATACAGGTCACTTTTCCACAGGTCGGAGTATAGGTCACCATGATATAGACAAGTGAGTAGCATTAAAAAGTGTCTCCTAGCCCTAATCTCTTACGAAAAATTAATGCTGTATTTGATCGAGGGGAGTATGTGTGGTTTGGTAATTTATCAATGGAGCAGTGACGGGTACTCTTGATCTGTGGAATGTGAGTTGTACTTTAGACCCAGCTGGCTGAATGTACACACAAAGCAAAATGTTAAGGTATTAGTGAATTTCATTTTTGTAATCATTTGCTGTTGTAAGTAATCTAATGTGTTTAGCATGTCTAACACTCAAATTGCATGCTAAGTGTGCTCTAAAATGCATGCTTACCATGACCTATAGCATACTACAAGAAACAAAAGATTTGGCATGCTAAGTTTACCAAAACAAAGCCAAGTGTGTCCTTCTTTGTTGTAGCAATTTAGTATGCACATATCCATGATCTAAGACATGCTAAGCATGTCATGCAAGCATGTCATGAGCGTGCTTTCACATTTAGCATCAAAATCATATGGAGGGATACATATATGGCTGGTTGATTGACCGAGTAAGTGACTTTACTGTCCGA
Source organism: Porites lutea (assembly GCF_958299795.1). Lineage (NCBI taxonomy): Eukaryota > Metazoa > Cnidaria > Anthozoa > Scleractinia > Poritidae > Porites > Porites lutea. The sequence goes on from NC_133206.1 coordinate 19,761,483, forward strand.
GGACTGACCAACTGACTGAATGATTTACTACTGGTTGTTTGAAATAAAAACTGACTCCACTGTCCTGGAATTGACCAAATAACTGAATGATTAATGTGTCGGAACTGCTTCTCCAGACAATAAACTCACGCTCACGATAAAGAACAGAACTGTTTTAATACTTCTAAATCTCTCTCAGTAAAGATCACTAACTCTCGCCATGTGCTTTTTTGCTGATACATCACTTCTTGAAAACGACATCCTATAATATCCATAATCCTAGCTCCCAGGCCCCGACGACCTTAGGATGCGCCTGACTAGTTTACAAAGTAAAAAAACGCGAACGAAACATTCTTAACATCCGAGTATCAACCTACTAATTCTCACAAATGGCAGGAACGTTGACAGAATAACTGACTCTACTGTCAATGACTGACCAACTGACCGAATGACTTATGACTCATTGATCGGCCACTTGCACTAAGAGGTCACATGACCAATGCTTCATTTAAACAATGAGTTGGAATCTTGCTGATGCCAAAAATTGACAGAGCACATAAAAATTCTTACACCCGAAAATTGAGAGGAAACCCATTTAGGGGAGATATTTTATGGCACTTTGATTTTTTGACAAAGTAGTATGATTTGTATTGGCACCATGTTGGAGGGCATACTCTTGCCCTCCAGAACATGGCGACCAAAACTACTTTATGCTTATATCTTGTGAAACTTTTGATAGTTACGTTCATTTGTGCTGTAAACGTCATCACATCATCTTTTCAAAATTTTCCTTGAAGTTTAAGTGCAAAATTTGCATTCCGAAAGAGGTAATTCATAAGTTTGAAAAATCACATTTTGGTCACGTGACCAGCTACAAACTTCCTCATTTTAAGAAAATGGTGCGGGTTTGAAAAACCAAATCACTATAATTTTGTTTAAGATATGACCCAGTAATCGTTTTTCGATGGCAAAATCATATCACTTTCATTTTAATAAAAAACGATGTCACATGACCTCTTAGTGCAAATGGCCTATTGACTCCCTGACTAACTGATCGACTAAGGGCTTACTGGGTAATGCATTGACTCACTAAAATACTATGTGGCTGACTCTACTGTCCGAGAACTGACCAACACACTAAATGATTTACAAATGTATCTCTTTCTGATTGACTGACTAGCTGACTCAGCTGGCCAGGGACTGACCAACTGACTAAATAATTTATGGCTGGTTGATTGTGTCACTAGCTAACTTTACTGTCCGGCAACTGACCAACTCACTGAACGATTTATGGCTGTTTGATTGACTGACTAGCTGACTCTGGTCTACTGTCTGGTGACTGACCAAATGATATATGGCTGGTTGATTGATGGTGTAACTGACTCTACTGTTCGGGGACTGACCAACTGACTGAATGATTTATGGCTGGTTGATTGACAAACTAGCTGACTCTACTTTCTGGGGACTGACCAACAGTGATCGAATGATTTATGGCTGGCTGTTTGAAAGAAAAACTGACTCCACTGTCCTGCAACTGACCAAATAATTGAATGATTTATGGCAGTTTCATTGACAGAATAACAGACTCTGCTGTCAGAACTGACCAACTCAACTGACTCTACTGTCCCGAGACTGACCAACTGGCTGAGTGGTTAATGGTTGGTTGATTGGTAGACTAATTGACTCTACAGTCAGAAGACTGACCAACACACTGAATGATTTATAGCTGGTTGATTGACTGACTCTACTGTCTGAGAACTGACAAACTTACCAAATACTCACTGGGTAATACACTGACCCACTGAAAAACTGTATGACTGACTACACTGTACTGTGTGACTACTGACCAACATACTGAATTATTTATGGCTGATTGATGGAATAACTGACTCTATTGCCTGAGAACTGACCAACTTACGAAATGATTTATGGCTGATTGATTGACTGTCTAACTGGCTCTACTGTCGGAGGAGTGACCAGGTTACTGGCATGGCTTTAATTATAGCTGTTTCATTGACTGACTGACTGGTTTTACTGTCCGAAAACTGACAAACGTACTGAATGCTTACTAGGTAATACATTGACCCACTGAAATACCGTATTACTGATTATATTGTCTGAGGGTCTTTTAGCTGCCTGAATGATTTATAACTAATTAATTGACTGTAGACTTCCCTGCTTAATTTACTCACTGAAATACTGTATGCCTGACTACAGTGTATACTGTCTGGGGACTGATCAACTGACTGAATGATTTATGGCTGCTTAATTGACTGACTCATTGACTCTTCTTTCGGAGGACTGGTTAACTTACGTTTATAGGTGATTGATTGACTTACTGACTCTACTCTCCGAAGTACTGACCAACTGAATGAATGATTTATGACTTACCGACTCTACTACCCGAGGACTGATAAACTTAGTGAATGCTCACTGGGTAATACATTCATTGACCCACTAAAATACTGTAGGACTGACTCCTCTGTCTGAGGGTCTATAAGCTGACAGAATGATTTACAACTAATTGATTGACTGACTGACTGACCGACTAACTTAGCACTCACTTTGTACTAAAGATTAAATCCCCACGCAGGGTAATTTAAAAATTGTAAAATTGATGCTGTTCAAAAGAGTCTTAACCGACATTTCAGCAATGCTGCCTTCTTCAGGGTACAAGACTAAATTAATACCGTTAAAAAGTTTGTTAAAATATTAATTAGCTCACACGTTTGCCGCAGATGTCCCTATGTCAATTCATCATCCACGATTACAACACCCAAAAGGCATGTTAACATCGCGGGACTTTTTTCCTGCATCATGGATAACATGGTTTATTGTCGGTCATGCACCAAATGTCCATTGACAGTGTACATTTGAAAAGGTGTGATGCAGTAGTCTGGGATCAAATTGGTTTGCAAAGGATAGGAAAATTTCACCGACCATTGAGCGCACTAGAAGCACGGAAAGAGTGCTCGTGCCATTCCTACTCTGCATCACACATCACTTGAAGAGCGGAGTGCTTGCGTCATTGCCCACCCTTTTTCCGCGTTGTGTGACAGTGCTTGCCTGTGCCCAAGTAAGCAACAAGTGAGTAATTCACATGAAAAAAAAGAGTCTTGATTAAGGCCACTAGGACCCATAGTCCCATTAAAAAAATTCAAACTTATTTCCTGCTTCTTACTGTATTCCTGGTTGGCTAAGCCTGCATTCAATACACCAGCCTTCATGTCGTCCTGTGTATAATTGGCTTGGTTGAAGTGGGCAGGTACAGGAAGGTGATTTCTCCCATTGCTGACATCTCTGCGGTGCTCTCTAAAATGGTCCGCCAACCTGCATCCAGTCTCTCCCAGTCGATGGACATTTGGTGCGTGACAGACAATAAACCACATTGTTCATGTTGCAACAAAAATTACCCATGATGTTAACATGCCCTTTGGGTGTTGTAATTGTGGATGAGGAATTGACATGGGGACATGTGCAGCAAAGGTGTGAGCTAATTCAACAAACTTTTTAACAGTATTTTAGTCTTGTACCGTGAAGAAGGCAGCATTGCCAAAACGTCAGTTAAGACTCTTTGGAACAGTGTTGATTTTACAACTTTTAAATTAACACTCACTGTGTAATACAGTGACTCACTGAAATACATGTATGACTGACTTTACTGTCCAGGAAATCACCATCTCATGATTTATGGCTGATTGACTGACTGGTTGACTGACTTAGGGCTTACTGTGTAATGCATCAACTCTCTTAAATACTGTATGACTGACTCTACTGTCTGAGGGCTGACAAGCTGACTGAATGATCCAGCACTGACAGGGTGACTGACTTAGAGCTGACCAGCTGATGGGTGGACTCAATGAAAGAATAACTGACCAACTGACTCAAGCGTCGGGAGACTGACAAGCTGACTGAAAGATTTAGAGCTGACTGGCCAAATGAATTAGGGCTTACAGGCTAATGCATTGATGCACTGAAAGACTGACTGGCTAACTCTGCTCTCCAAGGTTTTGTCCTACTGACTCAGTGTCTTGTTGATTTAGCACTGACTGGCTAAATAACCTAAGGCATACTGGCTAAGACTGATTCCTGTAAAACCATCTGGCTGATTCTATTTTCGTAGTGGCTGCATGACTGGTCATAGGGCTTCTTGGCAAACTCATTTACTTTCTTTAACACTTAATGACTGACTCCACTCACTGTCTGGGGTTTGATGATAATTATTTTTTTGACTGATTCATGTAAAGGAGACTTGATTACTGACTAGAGGCTAATGCATGAACTTGAAGAAAACACTTAAAAACTGACTGATTATGATGTTTAGGGCATGATAAGCTGGCCAACTGACTGAATTATGTTGGGCTAACTGGCTGACTGACTGAGTGAAGGCACATTAGCTTACATGTATTCATTTACTTGCTGAAACACTGGATGAGTCCATTGTCTGGGGCAAGACAAGGGGACCCACTGACTCAATAACTTAGGGCTGACCGGCTGATTAATTGAGGGCTCAATATATTTAGCTTAATCATTTCCTTGCTGTAAGACTGACTGGCTGACCTTATTGTGTTCTGCATGGCAATGTGACCCACTGACTGAATCATTTACTTGTGGAACAAAGGACTGACTGACTGGCTGACCACCTGACTAACTCTGCCATTTTGTGGGCTCACAAGCTGACCTGCTTACTGAGGGATTTAGGGGTGACTGGCTAACATACCAAGGGCATATTATTTACTTGCTAAAGGCTGACTGGCTTACTCTAATGTTGAGGGCTAACAAACTGGCTGAACGATTTAGGGCTGTCTGCTGGCTGACTGTCCAAGGGCTCATTATTTACTAGTTGAAAGACTGGCTGGCTGACCCAAATGAACTGACATTGTGCTTTAGTACAATGAAACACCTCCATACTAAAACGTTTACAATTTTTAGGTTCTAAAAAGTGATAAATAAAATAGCAATAGTAATGTTAATGATATGCTTTAAGATTGTTAAATGTGATTTATCTTATGTTATCATTCAATTTTAATTTCAGGTGAGATGTCAGACTCCAGATCAATTAAGATGTCATCATTTTAGGATTAAGAGTTTATCTTCAGTACTGTAAGTGCTGTCCATTTTACTTTGTATTATCCAGCTCTTGAGTGAACTAGATAAACGTTATAGAACTATGTGATTGGCTTGTTCAAAAGACAAATCTAATCTAGGATTGTGCCTGGATTAGTCAAAGTATTATTTGCTTTTGTTCAGTCACAGCACAGTTATGGATAATCATTGAAGCTAAGGGCGCTTTCCAAAAGTCAGAACTGACCGGCCTGATTATGGCTGGACCATAATCACCTTCTTTGTGCCTACCATTTAAGATTTGATTGATCTGGCTGGCCTGGATAGTTTTGATTAAAAGGGAAACAGTTCTCATTGTGATGGGAATGGTCTGGCCTGTCAGTTCTGACAAATGGAAATCGCCCCAAGTTCTGCAAAGCTATAGTTTTAGCAGTTTTACATCATTTTTGTGTACCAATCACATTGCAAAGTAAAAACTCTATTAATGTCAATAACCCAATTAAAATGATGGCAAACTTTCAAATGAACTTCTCGACCCCTATGCCAAAAACTTGAAAGATAATGAAAATAATTAAAAGAGCTGAATGCAATGTTGTGCCACTGTTCAAGCTACCTATAGAAAACAACAAACACCCCAACTTTGAATGAAGGGGAGGGGGAGGGGTGTGGATTCTTTTGTTCTCTGTAGTTGCCCTATTTGAGTACAATGTCTCAACAATTTTGTCGCTGAGTCATTGTCTGAGGCATGACCAGCTGACCCACTGACTGAATCATTTACTCATTGAAGGAGAAAACGACTGGCTGACTGACTGACTGACTGACTGACTAAGGGCTCATTATTTACTCGCTGAAAGACTGACAGGTTGAGTCTAATGTTGAGGGCTAACGAACTGAGATTGTGCTGTAGTACAATGAAACACCTTCGTACTAAAATAAATGGTTTGTTAAAGTGACAAATAAAATAGCAATGGTAATGTCAATGATGTAATTTTAAGATGATTTAATGACATGTACAGTACAGTTGAGACTTGTATCTTATGGTACCATTCAATTTTGTTTTTAGATGAGATGACAGACCCCAGATCAAGACATCAATATGGAAAAGATTTAGCACTTATCTTCAGTACCACAAGTGCTGTAAGTACTTTGTAATCTAGCTCTCGAGTGAACCAGATAAACATTATAGAATACTTATGTATGTGCTGGCTTATTCAAAAGACAATTAATCTGATCTAGGATTGTGCCTGGATTGGTGATAATTAACTTTTGTTCAATCATGGCACAGTTATTGATAATCAATATGAGCTAAGTTCTGCTATAGTTACAGCAGTTTTTCATCATTTCCATATGCCAGTCAGATTGCAAAGTCAAAACCACATTAATGTCAACAACCCAATTAAAATAATGGTATTTACTTTGAAATGAAGTACCCAACCACTGTGCCAAAAGCTCTAATTTGCTGAAAGTTTGACTGATAAGGTTTCTGCAATGAAACATCAACTTACTGATAACAAAAAAAATAATATTAGAGTTTCATACTGTCATCAAATTGAGTCTCTTGAAACTTTCCACAAGGCTCATAGTACATGACTGATTGTAACTTACTGATATTAAAAATATTAAAGTTTCTTATTGTCATCAAATTTAGTCACCTAAAAATGTCCACAAAGCTCTTAGTACATGACTGATTGTACAGCTGCACTTCCTAAAAAGAAAAAATGAAAACAAAAAAATTGAGCCAGGCATTGAACGTAATAGTTTCAAAACTTTAACTCAGCGGCTCAAAAATGTGGAAGTTACAAAAGGTTTATCCGAACTTTCTTTTAACAAGTCCTTTGTTTGCATAGGTGGTTGGGGCCATAATAAGGAACTTAAGTACAGTGTAACTCAAATCACCCTCTGCCTCGATAGTAAAGGAATGTTTTGTTTTAGTCTACAACACATGAGGCTAAATTTTTAAAGAGGTGAATGCAACACCCACCCAATGATAACTTAATTTGTTGATCATTTTTGGTTGATCACCAAAGTCTGGATTCAAAATAATTTTGCAGTCCAATATAACAACATCCATATTCATTATGGCTTAAGGTACAAATTTTGTTGGCACTATGGTTGGGATCTTTGTTCAAAGCTCTTATTTTTACTTGGATGGTTGGCAGCACTCAAAAAATAACTTAAGACATTTGGAACAAGAAATTTACAAATGTATCTTTCTTATTGTTCGAAATGTAACAGCTTTGCAGCATGGCAGTGAAAAGCGATGTGAACTGACTGTAGTTAAGATCAGACATGCAATCTACCTTACTGAGTCATGAATAACTGACTAGCTTACAATAATTATGTTCAAGAAAGTAACTGACATTATAGAATGACTGGGGGTCTTTCTGAGACAGTGATGAGCGGGTCAGTTAACTGTTGCTGACTCACTGAGGGACTAGCAAGCTGCCTTTCTGACTACAAAGTCATTAAAATAATTATTACTCTGCTAGGGTAAAATTCTGTCATGAGACATGGCCATGAAACAATGACATAAAGACAGCTTAAATTAATGGTAACAAATGGCAAACAAATCGGTTGAAAAATATTGCGACGACAAAACCAATAAAAAAATACCGACAGGGTTGTGGCTTCCCTGTCAATACTCCAAACAATGCGTTTGGAAATTCAGACTATGGACATAGGTACCCCACTAGGAGGGTCTCATTACTGGCTCCCTGTTTTGTAGCTGACTGATGAAAGGGAACAGAGTTACATGTTTGACTTGTTGATTGATTGGTAGACTTTGGTAGACTATTAATTGATTGAGTGAATACCTGATTGATTTGAACTGACTGACTGACTTAGAGCTCACCAGTTAAACTGTGGATTCAATTACTGACTGACTGACTCTACTTCTTGTAAACTGACAAGTGGACTGACTTGGAGAGCTGACGAGCTACATGTATTGTGTGGACTCAATGGACTGACTGTAGCTTGCGTAGCACGCACTTGGAAGCAATGGGTGCAAGAAAGAATGGGGCGCGCAAGGGAGACATGTTAGGAGAGAGGGAGTGCCTGCCCGAGGGGCCCATAAGAATCGTTTTTACTCACTTTCTGAGCATGCAGAAAATTTCTATAGGTTTAGAGGCTCCCGAGAGGATTAGAGTTGGCATTAGGCAAGAAAACTGTCAATCAAATAAAATACAAGATCGGTTGTAAACATATAGTACATGGACAAGACAGGGAAGGTCTTATTTTGCACCACTGAATGGTATAATCGAAGTTCAGATCAGTTCATATTTATTACTCCATTGCTTTAAAATCAGATAACCTAGCTGATCTTTATTAGACCGAGGATATAAATGTACAACGCCTTGGCATGCTTTATTTGTGCAAGGTCAATCGTTTTCTGTCAAAAATTTTGACAGATCACGCAGCAACTGCCAGGTAATTGGATAGGGGAGGGAAAAGATTTTCATGGGCCCTTTGGGAGGGCGCTCCCTCTTCCCTCGCGTGTCTCCCTCTTGCGCCCATTACTTCCAGGCGCCTGCTACACAAGCTAGACTGACTAACTTGGCTGAATGAGTGATTTATGACTGATTGAATAATTGTCCGGGGACTAACCAACTGACTGAATGATTAGTGCCAATTGATTGACTGAACAATTGAGTCAGCACTTACTGGGTAATATATTGAATCACTGAAATACTATATGAATGACTCTACTGTCCAGGAACTCACCAACTTATGGACTGATTTATAGCTGGGTGATTGACTGACTAACTGACTCTACTGTCCGGGGACTGACCAACTGACCAAATTATTTATGGCTGGTTGATTGACTAACTGACTCTACAGTCCGGGGACTAAAAAACTGACCAAATTATTTATGGCTGATTGATTGACTGACTAATTCTATTGTCTGGGGACTGACCAACTTATGGAATGATTTATGGCTGGTTGATTGACTAACTGACCCTACTGTCCCGGGACTAACCAACTGACCAAATTATTTATGGCTGGCTGATTGACTAACTGACTCTACTGTCCGGGGACTGACTAACTGACCAAATTATTTTTGGCTGGTTGATTGACTAACTGACTCTACAGTCTGGGGACTGACAAACTTATGTAATGATTTATGGCTAGTTGATTGACTGACTGACTCTACTGTCCGGAGACTGACCAACTTACGGAATGATTTATGGCTGGTTGATTGACTAACTGATCATACTGTCCGGGGACTAACCAACTGACCAAATTATTTATGGCTGGTTGATTGACTAACTGACTCTACTGTCCGGGGACTAACCAACTGACCAAATTATTTATGGCTGGTTGATTGACTAACTGACTCTACTGTCCGGGGACTAACCAACTGACCAAATTATTTATGGCTGGTTGATTGACTAACTAATTCTACTGTCTGGGGACTGACCAACTTACGGAATGATTTATGGCTGGTTGATTGACTAACTGATCATACTGTCCGGGGACTAACCAACTGACCAAATTATTTATGGCTGGTTGATTGACTAACTGACTCTACTGTCCGGGGACTAACCAACTGACCAAATTATTTATGGCTGGTTGATTGACTAACTGACTCTACTGTCCGGGGACTAACCAACTGACCAAATTATTTATGGCTGGTTGATTGACTAACTGACTCTACTGTCCCGGGACTAACCAACTGACCAAATTATTTATGGCTGGTTGATTGACTAACTAATTCTACTGTCTGGGGACTGACCAACTTAGGGAATGATTTATGGCTGGTTGATTGACTAACTGACTCTACTGTTTGGGGACTGACCAACTGACCGAATGATTTATGGCAGATTGATTGAATGACTGACTCTACTGTCCGGGGACTCACCAACTGACTGAATGATTTCAGGCTTATTGAATTGTCCAGGAACTGGTCAAGTGACTGAATGATTTATGGTTGATTGATTGACTGACTAACTGACTCTACTGTCCAGGAACTGACTAACTGACTGAATGATTTATGACTGGTTGACTGTCAGACTGACTGATTGAATTAGGGTTTATATGGGTAATGCATTGACTCACTGAAATACTATATGACTGACTGTGTTTGTTTGAGGGCTGAGAAGCTGACTTAATGATGCAATACTGACCTTAGAGCTTATAAGGCTTACTCGCTTACTGGCCAATGCATAACCTCAATGAAAGCATTGCATCAGTATGAATTGAACACAATCAAAACACGATAGCACACCGCGACTACACGCCATACGGACCAAATTTCATAACCATTCTTGCCTTTTTGAAAAACTGGCCGTTGTTGGGAGGTTATTTTGGCAGTTGGGGACATGCTTTAGTAACCGTTGCCGTTGTGGAGTGGTTAAAACAAGAGTCAATGTATGGAATGTCCACTGGGACAGAAAAGTGGCCTTTTGTAGAGCGGTGGCCGTTGTGGAGAGGTGGCCGTTGGTGGAGGTTCGACTGTTTATCACTTTTGCTTGCTGATTGTGTGAAATACTGACGGACCAATTACGGCTTGAGTGGCATATTGACTTACCGTAAAATTCCGAACATAAGCCCCGGAGCTTATATTTTTCAAAGGCCCTTTTTGAGGGGCTTGTTTTGGGGGGGGCTTATATTCGGAGGGGCTTGTCTACGGAGGGAAATTTGCGTTTCAAAATCGATTGCGCTAGTCTTATAGTTGGAAGTAAATTTACCGTTTTTGCTTTGTTTTTGTATCTGAGGGCAATTTTCCAAGGGGCTTATATTTGGAGGGGCGATTTAGCAGAGGGCTTTTCGCGTCACCGGTTTGGGGGGGCTTATATTTGGAGGGCTTATACATGGAGGGGCTTATTTTCGGAATTTTACGGTATTGACAAAATAATTGACTGGCATACTGACGTAGGCTTGATTTTATTTTACTGAATGAGTGACTTATTGTCTTGACTCTACAGTCCAGGTAGATTGCATGTTTCTGCTAGTTAATTACTTTGTTTACTGTGAACTTTACGGTGAAGTTCTCAAATCTCTCTTGCTTAGTTGCAACTCATTCCATAAGCTGCAGGGAGATTGGATACAAGCTTTCAGCGCAAAGATTTCTGGGATCGTTTTGGTGGACAAGCGTTATTTTTTATTTACAATGGTCTCCAAGGCAACCAGCAACTACCATGAGTTGGGTTATAAACCCTTAGATTTGGTTTTCCTCTTGTAAAATTCACACTCAACACTACAATAACACCAAGATCGATTTTCACTTCTCTCGTTATTTTTTTCTGAAGAACAGAAGACAAGAACTAAGCACTAAATTATACGGTTAATTTGTTACACATTGTGATATTCATAGATTTCTTCATGCAGATCTCTCAGACTTAGAATTTATTCACGACAGTCACAAATGTTTTTAATTGTTTGTTTACCAAGACAAAAAACTGTCGAACTCCCACGGACTAGAGGTTGCTACATTCAGTTCTGAATCCACTATTAATCTAATGCACTTGGTGAACTGTCAAATCATCATCGTTCACCTTACAATGTAGGAAAATTCTTCCAAAACAATAACCTAAAATTCCTAAGAAACAGTTCCGGCAAATCTAGATTTATTTTGTACAAAAGGCTATGGATTTTTTTTTGCGTCAATCCTATTTTAAAAATATATAGTGTATTCTAAAGTACTTATACTGCAATCGGGATGCCACAAACAACAATTCCAAAGTAGTGTTTCATAACCTTGACAGTTTTACAAAACTGTTTTTTGATCAATTTACGCTTAGAAATTTTCAGCCTTTGGAGAGATTTGAGAAATGCACTTTCTACTTGCTATTTCTCCTTGTGATTTCCATACTAACCTTTCGAGCTGGAAGGGTGGTTGGAATAAGAAACACCAAGTTACGATTAAGTAGTTTGGTGTTATAAACAGAACTGTTAGAAATAGTAAGGAATATTGACATGTCCATCACTGTTGGAGTGAAAAAGTTCACAGTATCAACCAAAATGTTGCCCTTTTTGAGGAAATCCAGATTCCGGAATCTGGGAAATTTTTGCTGGTAGAATCCGGAATCCCTCAAACGATTGCCACTTACAAAGAATCCGGATTCCAGTATCTGGAATCCGAATTCATGGCGTGGAATCCAAACTCCAAGTCTGTCTTGTATTTCCTTTTAGGGAGTGACAAAGGCCTTTGATATCGCTTTGTGTAATAATTGTATTCTGACTTTATTAAATGGTTCGTTTTACCGCAATGTGAGCCACATATTTGTGCGTTATGGAAGTTTGAAAGTAACATTCGCTGCAAAATCGTAGTCTCGTTTGCAGTTGTCCTTGAGACGATCCAAGAGCAACTTCAGACAAGACTGCACACATTTTAAAAGGTTTTGGCACGTGAAATATTTCTCTGGCGATTTTTTTGTTCTGTATGTGGCGTTCTTTGTGTCGAAATGAAAGTCGTTTGATAAAGATTAGTCTTGACTTGTATCACAAAGCTTTGCCAGGAGTTTATTAAAAGCAGAACTTAGCTCTTTATTTAAACCAGCAAGTACTTAAAAATACGAGCGTTGGTGCGAGTTTGAAAATGAATTTAAATGTTGCGTATCCGTGTAATTATAAGAATTTGCGTGAGCAAGAGGACTTTTGATAGAGTTAAACATACGAAAGATTTTAGAGAAAAATGCCCAGCTAAATTTGAGCTTAGGTTTTGAGTCGATCTAAGGCTATTTGAGCGCGTGTTTTTGGTGCACAAAAACGGGGACGAGAGGACGAAAGAGTGAAACAAATACTCGCTGTAATTGCTTTAAATCGACTTGAAACCAAAGTGAATAATTTACAGATGTGCATAATTCGTTCTCGCTTTTGGCAGGTCCTTTGGAGAAGTCCTTTTACCCACGCAAATTTTTGTAATTTCGTGCTTTTGCGACATTTGTGTTTATTTTCCAAGTTCGCGTCGAAACTTGTGCTTTAATGTTGAAGTTCTTGTGGTTTTGTAAAACGTAGGCTCGGGCATTGTGAAACATTGCGCGCAGTAAAGTTACGCCGAGTTTCTAGCGTTGAGATTGTTGCGTGCGATGTGTAAAGCAAAGATTATGTAAAATTTGATCTTCCTTTTACAACACTGTGCGTAACAAACGAGGGCTAGAAAAACGGCGTATGTTAAAGATCGGTTTATGCTAGCGACATAAACACAAGCAGTACCGGTACAAGTGAGTTTAGTGAGGTCATTAACAACATAAGCATAAGCAGAAACATAGGATTAAGAAACACACTTTCTCATCTTGTTCACGTCACTAATTCACGTAATGAGAGGACAAATTTAAGAAAAATAAAACGAAAACGTTTGCTTTTCTTGAACTTGTACTTTAGTTGCGTTAATTCGTGGTGAGGATAGAAATGAAGCGTTAACATTTTCCTATGTTTGTGTTTATACTTCTGCTGTTGATGTCCGAACTAAACTTGTGCTTGTGTTGATGTCGCTGGCAAAAACCAGTCTTTACTGCGCGTAATGTTTCACTATGCCCGAGCCTTGAGTTTATCTGGTTCACTCGAGTAGTTGGATTACAAAGTAAACAGCACAGGTACTGGAGATAACAGTATTTTATTGAAGTAATAAAGCTTGTCTCTGTTGTCCATTTATTGCAATAAAAAAAATTGGAAAAAAAAGTAATCTAGCCTCCCCCGTCCCTGCCGGGCTGCTTCCACTCTGCTCCGAGTCGGTGTTCATTCTTCTGTCCTCATTTGATATTCCAACTTTAAAATCCTGGTCTGTTTTATCTGATCCCTTCATTCAAGCTGGGGGTAGTTGGACACTTAGAAAATTCAGCCGTTTGTTCCCAAGTGGGGAGGTCAGAGTGAAGAAAAGTGAGAGTTTGCTCTTCATGCTCTCAGGGTCTCATTCAACTTTGTCACAATACCACACCAAATTAATTTGGAATTCAAATTAGCCAAAATAATTTGTAGTGAAAATTATAATTTTGTTTTGAAAGTGGGTGTCTGCAAAGTCAATATATCGTGAAAAATATTCAGAGTCGTGGACAGAAAAAAGAGGGCGCAAGACAGTGAAACTCAGTCTTCAGTGGGTCTCCGTCATCGATGCCCAGAAAACTGGACAAAGCATCGCGCTGGTCTGACCGACCTTCATCCCACAAACTTCACCAAAGAGCACAAGTCAATAATAATCTCTCCTCTGCGAAGCTACTGATATTGGATTTCTCTCGTCCTAGTTATTGTTTAGTGTTTAATGTTTAGACCTACATTACAGCAAATTTGGAAGTGAAAATTACGCGCACTGTTTACCTGTCGTTTATTATTGCTGTTATGCTAAAGAGTCGAAATTATCTGAAAGTAATAAAGCGAAACATTAAGAAGCAAAATTTACGCAGTACTGCTACAATGCCACGTAAATTGTGCTTTAAAATGTTTTGTTTTATATCTTAAAATTGGCTGCCCTTATAATCTAATGTTGAATTCGTTTAAATCAGTGCCGCGTAGGTTCGCCGTCAAATTTCGCCAAACTGAAGGGATTAAAGTGATCTTGCAGATGATTTAAATTTTTGCTTGTTTTGCTTCCCGTAGAAATAATCCGATTAATTCTCTCATCGAAATAGAGGTTTATTTTTGCCTTAAAAAATTAGTGCGAAAGTAATGTGAAGCTAGTAAAATTTAACGTTTCAGTTCCTAAAAATATTTTGGATTCAAAAGCAAGTCTTTATGTTTTTCTGTATAATCATTATTCAAATTGTCCTATCTTTAAGTTCCCACGAGATTTGAAGCTTTAGTCACGATGGTCACGCTAGCCGAATTTACCAGCATTGCGTGACGATCGTGGCAATAGCCCAAATAACGTGGAATCACGGTCGTGACTGGAATGGATACTTAAAATCGGAATTCCGATAAATGACTGGAACTAGCCGAATATATAATTTTTAATACAAAAAAATGATCTGAAGTATATGGTTCCAGACCTATATGCGAAACCCTAATTTGAAGCATCAATTGAAGTCACAGCCGAGAAATGGTCTTACAGCGTGAAAAGTTAAGACTTGGCAAAAATGTTTATTCTAGCTGTTTACCTAAGGCTATCCGAAATTTAGGTCAAGTTAACCTGATTTTTCACACAGCCTAAGGAAATCTATTCTATGTCCTTCTTAAAAATAAGGATATAGAGCAGATTACCACAGCTGTCTGATTAATCAAGTATTTCCTTATTTCGAAAATGGTTTAGCATCTAAAGCTGATATTATTAGTCTAACATCAACAGCCATGTTTGTTTGCCCATTGTTTTCTGATGACCAAAAAACAACAGGTAAAAAAAAGCAGACGTTGATGTAACCTAAACTCAGTTTTGATAAGTTTGTTATAATCTGACGTAGCAAAAAGATGAAAATGAAATAAATTTGGACCTATTTATGAGCTATGTTTTTGTTTTTAAGGTTCCAGTTAGATTTTCAGCTAGTCAGGTAGGAAAAAAATGGAAATGAAATAAATTTGGACCTATTTATGAGCGATGTTTTTGTTTTTATGGTTTTAGTTAAATTTTCAGCCAGTCAGGTAGGAAAAAGATGGAAATGAAATAAATTTGGACCTATTTATGAGCGTTATTTTGGTTTATGGTTTTGGTTAAATATTCAGCTATTCAAAAAAATATCAGTACAAAATTTGGCAAATATGGAAATGATTTATATGCTATTTTTGCTTTTGTGCAATATTTTGGAAAGCTATTGATTGTTAGGAAATGAAAAGCTTTAGGTTTAGAAGAGACATCCTTAACCAGTTGTCCCCCATTAGAGAGATTCTTATTGACTATTAGCTCAATTTGATGTCATTTGTGAAAATCAACCCAAGCCAGACCGATGCGATTCAGTGCTCGGTTCTCTGCCCTCGAATCATCCGTCGACACACCTACTACGTGAGCCGGGGAGCACGTTCTTGCACCCCCGTTTTTCATCCTCAACAGCGAAACATTCCCAGACATATTGTTTGCAGACAAGCAACTTTCTCGATCGAAATGGTTATTTATAATTTTTTGGAAAAGGTGTGGTATTATAACAAAATGAATGAAACCCTAAGAACATGAGAAGCAAACTCTCACCTTCCTCCACGCTGTCCTCCCCACTTGGGAACAAACGGCCAAATCCTCCAAGCGTCCAACAGCCCCCAGCATGAATTACAGGATCAGATAAAGTTTCCCAGGATTTCTCAGTTGGAATATCTCAGAGAACATCAGAATTCACACCTTCTCAGAGGCAGAGCTTCCACAGCCCAGCAGGGACGAGGTTGGCTAGATTTAAACATGACCTTTCCCAAGTGATGGGCTCCTAATCTTGCATGTGTGTGTGCCACCTAAGATCTGAAATTAAATAAGAACCTAACATTTTAAGTAGTAATTGCAAGCCCATTAGCACTTAACAAAACATAATAGCCCTGAATTTCCTGGTGTTACAAAACAAGTCCCATAAGAAAACCAAACTAAAGACTTAGTGATAATTCTAACTTATGTCACTAGTTATAAAGGCATGTCACTTCCTGTAACACGCCAACCTAACCAGATCCTATGGAGCGAAAAAAAAAAAGTCAAAAAATTCTTTGCTGTAAATCCCTAAATTGTTTAAGCAAGGACTTTGTAATAAATAAATAAATACATGCACATTAAACCTAAAGAGAATTTACAGAATGTGATGGTAATCAACAGTCTGTGAAAACTTGTGTTTGTTGAAAGCTAAATGAAATCTAAAATTTCCTTGTCTTTCTAGTGGTAGAACCACTGCACTGCTGCACAAGTAAGCAAGACTTTAAAACAGCCCTAATAAGTTTTGTCTCTACATTTGGACTTGAATAAAATTTTTAAATAACAAACAGACCATTGATCACCATAATAATTATTTTTAAGTCTGTGATAAATCTAGCCTGAATACTATGGAAAAACGTAACGAACGCTACACCTATACACTTTTGGATGCTGACTTTCATTAGTCAGCAAAATCCACTGGTGCCAAAACAAAATAAATAAATTTGAGGTTTAAATGAGCTTAAACCTTAAAGCTGTCTTCACTCCCTTCATCTGTAGACAATGTTGATGGAAAAATGTGCTTGTGCATTTTTCCCATAACAGACCTTGTTTGCACCCACGCTCCCCCCCCCCCCCCCTTCCCTACCTCTAACTAAATTGTGCATAGGCATTGTCTTGAATTTCTCCTGGGATGAAGAGAATACCCATTTTTTTTTCGCAGTGGGGGCAATCAATGTCATTCACGAAGAAGTAGTCTCTAATTATGAATAATTTTAACTTAATTATGCTAGTTGGTGCTTATTAAAGGTCTTCTTTAAGTGTGCTAATGAGCTTGCTGTTTGGTGTTTGTGTAAATAATGTAAAATTGCAATGGATCATTTTCACAATAGCTTTGTTTGACAACAATAATACCAGAATTCCTATTTTTTCCCCTAAGTTTTCCTATATTTCAATAATCCCAGACATTTTAAAATAAAAAAAGCCATGATAACCCAAGAATACGTCAGGATTCTGGTTGTTTGCCGTCAAATGATGCAATTATGGAAATGGCCAATTGACAATACAAGCAAAGGAAGCATTATTACCAATTATGCTGTCACCCAATTACCATTTTGAAGGCAAACAAATTCAAAATTAAATATGATTTCCTAAATTCTTCCCACAATCCCAGGCTCAAATCTAAAAATTATAAATAAGAACTGCAACTATTAATTTGCTGATTTGCTTTTTTAGTTCTAGATTTTGAATTGATTTTTCCCTGAACAAGATTTTGGATAAATATTCTTACATTCCACTTTTTAACTGCCTCCTTTGCTTATACGTAAAACAGGAACAACACTGTGCTACCCAACATCAAGCCGCCTACATTTGAAAAAAAAAACTGAAATTAATTTTAGCCAGGTTACTTCTCTAAAGTGAAAAAAAATAGATCCTAATGCATGACAGACAATGCCGGTCCTCTGTTCCTCTGTGAAATGTTGGTAGCAAAGTGTTCATTCCATATATAATAATGTTAATCTATCAGTAATAATATTTTCTCATAAAAAATATAAATTAATAACCATCCCATTTTTTCCCACCTAGTTACAGCCAGAGTTATGTTAGACAAGATTCCAATGAACAGTTAAAAATGAGGTTACCAGTTTTCAGCAACAACTTAATTTAGAAAATTATATGTTCTAATTTAATTCAAATGGATGCAGAGTAGGGTGTCGCCTGGGAAAACATCCGACATTTTACAACACAACTACTGGTTCCCCGCAAAATGACTTTGAGAAACCAGTACAGAAATCCTATACTAATGACATGCCAAAATTCTGATCTGGTGCTTCTGATTGGTTAAAAGTTTGCTTCAATGGCTAGTGACATGTCATCAGTATGGAATTTCTGTGCTGGTTCCTCAGGTGTCACTTCGCAGGGAAACCAGTGGCGGTGTAGCAAAATGTCGGCTGCTTCCTCTGGCTAACTGAGGTGTAAAAACCCTTTAAATTTGCTTAGCCTAACAAAAATATTCAGTGCTAACTCTTCGATGAAAAAAAAAAAAAGCAAACAAACTTTACAATGAAAAATATGGTAACCTCAATGTGTGAAAGAAACATACCCTTTGGCAAAACTTTTTGCTTCATTTCAGACCCCAAAAAGGGATAAAAGAAACCATGCCCTTTGGTGTTCCTGCATATACCTATAAGGAAGAGCTACAACCCTGTCTTACTGGACTTTTTCAAGGGAATGAAAGAAATCCCAAAAATTAAACTAAGTTATTAGTGCTTTTGGCAGCCATCAGCTTACTAATTATTAAACTTGTACCCAGGAAATAGGGGACAAGGGGGCCTTTGGCTGACAAGAAGGTGAAATGGCGGTAACCATAGCAACCCGAGGGCAGGAACCCTGCAAGTGGCCCCACGAACCCATCACTTTGATTAACTAGTGAAAATAAAATTAACTGGTAAAAATAATTTGATGGCTTAAATGATTTGTGCTTCAGAATGCCAATAATTAGCTAATTGTGGATTATTTACCCCTATTGGGATCGAATTATTCCACAGTACTGTTCCTTATTTCTTTTCCTTATTGTGACTGGAGCTTCATATGAAAAGTTTTTAAGCACATGTTTTAAAATCCTGATATGGTTGGGGTGCTGTTTGTCTCCGCAGGTTGAACCTAGTACCATATGGCAGTTAATTTTGCACTTTTAGCAACTGAACTCGAAAATCCCATAGGAAAAAGGAAACTGTGCAAGTTTTAAAATAAAGGCTACAGATTTTCCTTGATGCCTTCAATAAACTGAAATGAAATGGTCACATTTTGTTTGTTTGTCTCATTCAATTCTACTCTTGCAAAATTTATGAAATCCTGCCTTCGAGATAGACCTATCACACTTTTATCACCAACATTCAAAGAAAATTAGATCAAATTCATGGCTAGTGGCACTTGTCAAAAAATCCGTAAGCTGACTGTCCACCAGCTGTTGGCCAACTGTCTGTTGCCTAACAGTCAGTTAACAGATGTTCAACAGTTGTTTGACAGTCCAATCAGTGGAGAGATTAGTTGGAAGCTGATCTTAGAAAATTACCTTTTTAACCCTTTAAGTGCCAATAGTGACCAACATCGATTTTCTCCTAACAATATCCATACAGTTTCAAGAGATTAGGTTATGAGAATTAATAAAATGATCACCATAGAGAAAATGCCATGATCTTTTATCAAATTCTCTCAACTAATTCTTAAAGGAGATGTATGGAGATCAGTTTGGAGAATTTGTATGTGGATATTGGGGCTTAAAGGGTTAACTAGTTATAATGATTATCCCTTTTGTATCAAGCTAATAGCTGATTGTGTTCATGTGTTATAAACAAACCCACTGCTCAGTGGAATCTTGTAATAAAAGCTTTATAAAATAAATACTTAGTGGTTGTACAAACGAGTGTATTGGAATAGTTTGCCAATTTAAAACCAAACCTTGACATTCCCTAATTTGCAAAAATGTTGTAATCCACCTGATGAAATAGCCCTCAAATTAATGTAAATAAAAGCTGATAATTTTGGGCATTATTTTTTCTCCAAAGACCCCTGTTTGTACAATGGTGACACACACACAGGAATTATTATGTTCATTAATTATTAATTATCATTACTATGAGGCAATCAATGAATTACTTCCAATTTGTCACGTGATTGAAAAGCGTCTGTGATTTTTTTTTTAAAGATTTCACCTACCCACATGAAGGCCCCTTAAATTTCTTGAACAAAGCCAAGAAAATAACTGATTTCTCAACATCTTAGACTATTTTCTCGGAACCTAAACCCCTTACAATACTTCCATGGAAATTTAATTTCTGAAGATTTCCAACTGGTGTTTCCCAAAAACTTTTAAGACCCCCCAGAGATCAGAAAGACTATTTAGAAATTGCCAAAAAGTTGTAGAAGACACCCTAAAGATTTTGTAGGAGCTCTTAAAGAGAAATTAAGACCCCTAAACTGAGGACTTTTATTTTCAGTCATGCAACAATTGAGTAATTTCATGATTATTTGTAATATTTATTGTAATGCTTATTTAAATGGCTAGTCTAGTGAATTTAAAAAATGTTAAGTGAATGGGGGTTGTGGAACAACAGCTGGGTGAAAAACCTCCCCGTACGTCCACTTGCTCCTAGGAGGAAAACCCCAGGCCAGCTGTACCCCGCATTCAGGCCTCCCGGGCAGGGCCAAAAATTTTATATCATTGATTTTATCATCAAGATTTAGTAGGAAAACTGAATATTATCATTATTTAAGATTCAGACTATAATATTAAACTAAGATAAAAATACCAATTATAGGAAATAAACTTAATTTATATCATGGAATACAAACCACTGAGGCATTAATGCAAGCCTCTCCACCATCCACAACCAAACTCTTGCACCAGGGGGAAATCAGATGAAATCAAACCAGTTGTCCTGCTTGCCACCACTCCATCCTCTCCATTATTCACCTAGTGTCTTGTACCAAGCACAATTATCCTGAATTGATTGCTAGGGATTCAGGCTTGATACCATGGACCTGAGTACAGCAATGACAAATCGTGGTGTCTGGGAAGAAATCTCCATGACTGTCCAGTCTACTTCGGTGGTCAAACGATAATGATGATAACCAAGCACATGCGATGTCCTCCAACCTGCTGATTCATGTTGCCCTAAGATGACTCTCCCAGTCTTGTAGACTCTTCCTATTGGATAAGGAAATGAAAAATTCATTATACATTATTTTTATAACAGAGGGTAAGTGCTTCTACAATGTACCAAAATATAGAATGTTAAGGCATAGGTACAGATAAGGTAGTGGGAGTAGGCTGATCTACAAATTAAATGTGAAGAACAAACATCTCTTCCAGTGCCCTGATAGTGGAGACTGTCTATTAGTGATTCTGAAGTAATCGTCTCTTTCTCACTATACAAGTACTAACTCAAAAACTAACTGATTCTTGGCTTAATGGGATTCATTGATGGACTGACTGTCTGTTTGACTGATTGATTGATTTCCTGACTGACTGACTGACTGACTGACTGTCTGAGTGTTTGATTGATTGATCAATTGATTAAGTGTGAGGATATCCAAAGGCTTTTTGTGATGGGTTTGGATATGCAAATCTGTCACTCGCTCACTTAGCATTGACAGAGATCAGCTCTTCAGCTCCAACCCGAACTCTCTGCATGATATGAAAATGACTAAGTTTATTGTTGCCAAAGGATTCCTGAGTTGTGCATTCACTCATGCATCCTTGTGAGAGATCCCTGGGAATGAGGTTGTCACGCTCACGTTGGCTGCGAAAGCATCAACCCTAGCAGTTGATTTATTTAGATCATGTATATGCCCTTTAAGTATGTTGATCATGGTTTAAATTTCCAGTAACATGACAAAGGAAGAACATTGCTAGTGAATTGTGCCATAGTGTAGCCCATGGAATACTGTCTATTGCTGGATTGCACGTGATGTCACAGTGGCCATGTTGATCGTGTGTTAGGGTTAAAGAACAAAAGCATTTCTCTCCTCTGGGAACTAAACCCTATTTTCATGTAAATTCTTTGAGAAAAAATTCTATTTAATTGACCACCAACACACCACTAACATGGCCACCTTGTTGCCTGGTTGCAAGCCAAGAATACCCCAAACCTTGCAGTCTCTGACAGGGGCTCCTTTAGGAAGGAGTCAAAATATGGAATGCAGTCTGTTCAAAAACAGTCACCTTCAAAGGTGTTTTACGTTGATCAAGACCCTTTGGGAACATATAGTTGGGCGTCGTTGTACTAGGCATATGTGAAGTTTTTAGGTATATTAGGGATTTGTGAGTACCACAGTAGCGTATATTTTAGGGTTTGGTTGAGATGTGAGAAGGAGTGGAGTTATATTTGCTAATCAGTGAAACTGGTTTCTCATTTAATTTGATATGAAGTAACAAAAAATATTTTTTTGGAAGGTAAAAGTCATTTTAGGTGTTGCAGTGAGGTAGTTGTGGGAGTGCTAATTTGGTTATGAAGGGATAGTGTAGTTACAGTCTGTTGAAATGAAGTGGTGGTTGTGAAAGATCTTCTTCATAGTCAAAAACAATACATGTACTTATTTTAATGTTGTTAGGTTTTCTGTTTAGGATTGTCTTCCAGCTATTTTTGATAATAATTTGTACGGAGAGAATGTGGATAGGGAAAGTTAAACATTAAATTTTTTAACTTGGAGAAGTGGGTATGAAGATTTTGGAGGGCTAAAATTTTGGGTGTGTGGGTTGGGGGGGGGGGGGGGTTGAAAAATCGGTGAGGTCAAGGTGGAGGGGGGTAAAAACTGACAATAAAACTAAGGGCCTGATTGCTTGAGCCAGGTTGGCTCTCTTTGCAAAGATCTCAGCACCCTGATTAAATGCAACAAAAACTCAACTTTGAGATTACATGACAACTGAGCCAGTCCGGTTAGCTGGGATTGCACTATTAGAGACCTTAAGATACACTGTTTCCATGTAAAGGTATGAGTAAATTATCCATACACCTAGCTGTAAATTGCCTCTTACCTGGGAGAAACGGGTAGGCTACCAGATAGAATGGTTAAGCCATTATCACGTCTGGTAAATAATGGTTGCCTTTTAAAAAACTACAAGGTAAATACGTTCGCTTTCCTGTACCCATAGGCTGGAACGGTGTATCTTAATGTGATACTGGGATCGGCTGGAAATTTTCCAAGTAATCACGCTTGAGAAATGAGAAACAGGACAGCAGGTAACACACTGCTCATGCACACTGCTTCCAATCTCTATGATATAAAAATGGCAACTCCGGGCTGACCTGGCTCATGTAATACTGGGATAAAAGTCACCTTGGCAGAGCTAGCCAGCCCGGGTCATGTAACCAGGCCCTTTCTGTGAGTTGTATTGTCACACAGTTTGCTACTGAAAGCTTGGGAATTTGCCGTTTACGTGGTTCATTTAATAATAATTGTCACGCATGCAGTTTACACATGAAGATGTTGGTCTTTGCCTCTTTCACAGTTTGAACAAAAGAATGCAACTTGTTTACAAGTTCATTTTGATCAACAAGATTTTAAGAAATCACCCCTTTTCAGAACATATGTGATGAAATTATGCATCATGCAATGTTAAGAGTAAATTATCAAACTGCTGAAATTCTTCATATGCGGCCACTCATCGCATGTCATTCCCATCACTGAAACAATCCCATATTTATCTCATGCATGATCACAGAATTTTATGTCATTGTGTGACATGTTTGGTTCTCGACAACTGAGGGCAAAAATATTGTAAACCTCTCGGCTATAAGCCAAACCTGTCAATTTTACAGTGTGGTTTTCAATGTTTAATACTACCAATCATTAAGAATATTCATTACTTCTAGAACTCAAACAACACAAAGCAATTATGAATGGATAGCAATAGGTAGTAGAACACTACACACCATTATGCACCAATCTATTATCTTCTTTTGTTTATTTGTAGCTATATTGCAGTAGTTGTTATCAACTGTTTCACGGTTCAAGTAAAATCGCTCTTATTCATTTAGCCAGATCAATTTTTTTTGCTATTTCAGAGGTTTGTGAAATCACTCTACAGTAAGTCAAAAAACATAGTACGTTTCCTGTATGTGAAATGTCATTCCTGACAAACGCAAACACCTGACAGTAAGCCTGAAAATCGCAAAAACTCTTGGGTGTGATCCAAACCCGTTTTAAATTCCAAACATTTTTCACAGATTTAATCCCTAGATGTAATACTTCCAAATTTCTGAAAAAACCGGCCATCTTTTAGGTGAGGTAAAAAATACCTTCAGATTAAGTTTATCTTTTCCTCCAAATTGAAAATTATCCCTGCATAATGCTTTAATATATTCATGGCTTTTAATTCTTTAATCCCTGCACTGTTGGGAATTGTGTTTGTTTGGTGCACGGTTTTTGAGATAGTAAAAGTGGGATCAAGTACACTGCTAGCAGAGCTTTCCTTCCGGCATGCTTTTTACCTTGTATAAAACAATCGCGTGCAGACATTTGCGTCGCTTGGCTTGTTTACATTCACACATATCATCTGCCTTTTGCAACTTTGAATCAAAACAAGCCAAATAAAAACCAGCTAATTATGCATAGGACAGAAAAATTCTAAGACTGTAAGGACTTTTCTCAGCTGAAATTTTTGTACATGTCAAGTATCATGGTCAACTTGAAAATTAAATTGAATACTGTTTTTTATAATATTTTTGTTTCTAACTTATTCTTCGCTGAAAAATTATTTTGTTATTGGTAATGTCTACCCCTAAGAAGTGTGGTCACATGTCCTTGACTAAAGTCAAATGGATCCTGATCGGGATACATTAAGCAATGCACCCTGCTTGGGATACATGACAGCACGTGATCATTGAAGCATGTTGAAAAGTGGTGTGACAGAAGGCGGGAAAAACACTGCCAGTTCCTGCCACTGGCTGCCAGTTTTCTTTGTCGTGAATAAACACAACAACACCATGAAGCCTCAAGCTAAAAAGCAACAAATTATTTTCAAACTTATCCCAGAGGGGAAACAGCAGCAAGTGGAGGTAGAAAAAAATAAGATAATGACAATGCAGATAATATAAGAAAAGTACTTTGTAAATCATTCATTCAGAGGTTTTGAGAATTGAATTTGTGTTCTTATAAGTACCAAGTCGACTGTTTTGATTCGCTCGGCTTAAGCGTATTCTTTTGTTGCTGTTGAAGTACGTTGAAGTGAAAGTCTAGAAAGATAACACAACACTTAATGTCAGGTCCCCCAGGAAACCAGTTAGTTTTGTTTTCCCTCAAGTCCTTCATCTCGGGAAACATCAGGACTCGAGGGAAAAAAAAACTATAACTGTTTCCCTTGGAATGTGACATTAAGCAAATAAGGTGGCGCAAAAAAATCAGTTGTTTTCCTAGCAGTTTACTTCTTTACTACTACTGGTAGCCTGCTGTCTAGCAGGTAGTTACTTAGCTGGTTGTTTGGTGTGATTTTGGTTTGTGGTTGAGGTACAGCTGAGTGAAAGCTCTGAGGTCAAATATGTGGGAGGGGCAATATGATTTTCTAAATAATTCACTAAGGGCTTCCCACAGGTTTACTTTGATTTCTTTTTTATGTTCACCTTACTCGTAAAAGTTTGACCATGTGATTAATTTGGTATAAACTACACAGCACACAATCCCATGATTTGCCCTGTAAAAGCCACCACTCTCAGCTTGCTATTTGTCTATGATTGGTTGATTGATTGATTGATTGATTGATTGATTGAGTGATTGAGTGATTGATTGATGGTTTGATTGATTGATTAATCATCTGAATGACTGGCTGACTGACTTACTGTTTGATTGCATTTTGACCTTGCTGAGAGTCTTGTTGACTGACTGACTTATGTCTGACTAATTAAATGACACTTGAAAGTTTCATTCACAGACTAACTGACTGATTGATTGATTGATTGATTGATTGATTGGCTAACTGTTTATCTGATTGCATGATTGATAAAAAACTGACAGAATACCTCTGGGGTTGACTGGCTGACAGTATGACTCGCTGACTGACTTAAAAGTTGACAGACTGATACATGTAGATAAGAAACTAACTGAATGAATCTTAATTGTTTGGGTTACTGACTGTTTGACTGATTCAATGATAACTGACTGACTGTTTCAATGACTGATTGACTGACTGACTGACTAAATTGTCTGACTGATAGATTGACTGATGAATGACTAACTGATTGTTTGATTGATTAAATAATTGACTGATTGCCTGACTGAGAGTTAAACAGGGATATTTTTTTTAACTTGGAGTATACTTTCGAGTATTAATAGTAACATAATAATGCTCAGGGTTTAAAACACACCTTTGCTGTTGTAAGTGAACTTTGTCAAGCTGCCATCCCTCTTGTCTTGATCCCTGGTTTAAAGAGCCTATGTTCTGAGAGATCCTCAGCTTGCAAATGACACACCCTGTGAACTTGTTTTCCTTTTGAGAAATATGGTATAACAGCATTAAATATTAGGACAAACAACTCCATCCATATGAAATAATGAGAGTGAGTTTTTTTCTTTTCTTTTACAGGTTGTTGTTGGGTCCCTTGATGTGAATTACAGTCAAACCTGCAAAACTGTGAGCACTTGAAATATTAATTATTGTGCTACAACCAATCACAGCAAAGATCAGGACAAGTGAACTAACCACAAAACCACCAGCTAATTATAATTATATATAATGTTCAGGCTTCCAGTTTAGTTTCTCACATCTAATTTCTCGCAACACAATAACATTCCTCCAGAAATATTTTTGGTGTTCACTGTTTTCCTGATTTGACTGTAATATCCAAATAAGAGAGTGCAACAAGTGTCTGGGTTCATTACAAATACACATACATTAATGTTTTAAGTGTGGTTCAAAGGCTTGGCTCATTAGGGGGTATTGACTTGAGATTATTAAATGTAAAATTAGCTTATTGGTGGTGCAGAACCTGGATTACTCATGTAGGTGCTAGATTAAGGGGCTCCCATTAACCAAAGGGGTTACACATGTACATCATTAACTAAAGAGGGTTTTCTACATCAGTCTGAACAGAGATTATCCTAATAACCAACATGGTCATATAACTGCTGACTTCTCCACGATACTTTTTTACAAAAGCACCAGCATTTTAATAGGGAGCAATATGATAAATACCGTCCTCTTCTGACGTGTATCACTTCACAGTATCTTTGTTTAAAGGATGATACAATCTTCAAAGTTTTTTTTATGGATAATGCTGAGCGTTTTTTGTGTTTACGTAAAGATTCCAGGGCTAAGCTGACATATAGCCATTCTTATTCAGCCTCAATTTCATGTTGAAGGGAAAAGGAGCTATGGGTAGGAGATCAGGGGAAGATAACAGCCACCTTTGAAGCAAAATAATTTTTTTGATATTCTGCTATTTTTAAACTCTATTGATATTAATTTTTTGCAAAAAGCATTTGTTGAGCAAATTTTTTAAAACTGGTCTCGATGCCATTGAGATTCAGAATTCATTCACAGTTACGACACAGAGTCAACATTAAGCACCTTTTTGGAATTACTTTGGGGGAAATTGAATTGAATTTTCATCAGTAACAGTCATGTGTTAGAGCAAAACAATTTGTCACGAATTGTTAGTCAGGCATGAGACTCACGCATGTGTGAGAATAGACCCTTTTAGCTTGTATATTTTGCTTTCCGAATTCAGATCATGTGACGTTCTCCAGGGAATTTGCCCTTTGTTTCATTAGTTATGCACGCATATGCCTGCGGATGCACATGCATAGCATGACATTTAAAAGATACAATTCTCTGAGTTAACATCACGTGGTCTGCAATGCGAAAACAAAACCTACAACCTAAAAAGGTCTCTTGGCACATTGTTCTGAGTAATGTATTTTTTATCAAATATCAATAATAGCATCTATTTGTTATCTGTTGTATCTACATGTGTATACTGCCCTTATAAAGGTATTAAAATATGAGGAAGGAAAGATCTAGGACTCACCAAGTACTTCTGAACTAAGATGGCCTTCTGCACAATGCTCCATCTTTCAAGTCGATCCATTTTCTTCCAGACTGCCCAGAGACTACCATTTTCAATTATTTCTTTCAGCAGTTTGTAAAACCTAAAATAAAACAGTTATTGATTTCTGATTAACAAAAAGAAATGATTTAACTTTCTGACACCCTATTGATATCTGTTGCTTTTGTTACCATAATGGAAGCTCTCTGGAGCAGACACACTCTGGACACACAAAAAGGTGTCTGTTACTGGAGCTGGCCGCTTAAGGGAATGTAAAAATACAGAGTTTGCATGGGAGTTGAGAAAAATGAGGTTTTTATGGAGGTGGACATAAGTAGAGCTGCCTGCTTATGAGAGTGTCTGTTAAGAGAGCTTCCAGTGGATTATGTGACCGTGCCAAGGCAAAATGGGCACTAACGGAAAACCGTTCGAATGAGAAAAAATCCACTGATAATGAACAGTTAACAAACGGTCTGTTCAAAGCATTTGAACAGTTTGACTAACCGTTCCAACAGATGAATAAATTATTCAAATGCATTGGCAATCCGCTCGAACAGATGAATAAATTATTCAAACGGATGAATAAAACAATTTACACATTGACATGCACTCCTAGGTTTCCTGGGTTTCAACATAATTTCAACTCTATCGGTCACAGTTTCCAATGTCCAAATACATGTTCTGCATTATTTTATGCAATTCAAAAACATCCCACACAAGCATTGTCAAATGAGGAAGATTAAAATCAGTTTTCCAACTGGGAATTACTATTCAGCCTGATGAACCTAATAATTATTAAGCTTATTTTAAGCATACAATGTTCAAATGCTACAAGTTATAAATAGAAGGCCTGGAGATAAATTAAAATGCCTTGCTGAGAATAGAAAGTTGGTCAAATATCACCAAATTTTCGATTATGATCATTCTCTTAATCAACAGTTCAGTTTTTTGTTGTTGTTATTGTTGTTGTTACATGTAATTGTTTTTTTGCACACACACACACACACACAAATTAATTTAGATACAGATGAATAAAATAATGTCAATTTAATAACTTTATACAGTACTAAGCCTTGCCTTTCTTTGATCTATTTACACTGCAGTTTTTTTATTTCCAATTCTGTATTATTAAATGAAACTGAAACGTGTTATCCTTCCTTTTGTGGTACATCCAGCACTGATCCCAATAAAGGTAGCATTTTCAGAAATTGCAGGCTTTTTTATGTAATTTTTTACTTTATTCCCCTCGGGTTAGGTGTGGTTTGCCATTCCAAAAAAAGGCTGCATGCAAAACTTAATGGTTTTTGATCACTTTTTTTTTTTGAAGAAAATCATCACTAAACTTGTAGTTTTATTATCCCCCAGCCCTTAAATAATTATAATAATTACAATTATTGAAGACATAAATATATAAAGACATAAATAGAGGCATGTTGCATAATAATTATTATTATGCAACATGCCTCTATTTAGGTCTTGATATATGAAGGAATAAAATGATTGACTGACTGACTGTTTCATTGGCTGCCTAACTGACTGTTTGATTCATTGTCAACTTTTACTTGATTGATAGACCCTAATTTGCAGCTCTTGATCACCTGAGCAATTTCATCCCACAAGTATTGGATATATGCAGCGCTAAAATACTTCATATCGAAAGAGCATAAAACAATTAAAAGTGGGTCAGAGTTTAAAAACTCTTGACAGTACGACATTACAGTGCCTTGAATAACAGGCAAATACTATCAACACATATCACTATGAAAAGGCCCGCAACAGAGTAAACTGGGTGAATCTTCTGGAAGTTTTGAAATCCATAGGAGTTGATTGGTGTGACTGATGGCTGATTGAAAGGCTTTACAAGGGACAAAGTGCAAGAGTCAGGTTAAAAGATGGCTTAACAGACCCAGCAGTGATTGGCCTTGACACAAGACAAGCTTGCTCGTCATCTCCCATACTCTTAAATATAATGCTGAAACTATGTTAAGAGATGCTTTTCATGGTGTGAATTAAGGTATTTGAGTGAGAGGCCATCTCACTAAGGGAGTGTACATTGCAGATGATCAAGAAACCTTAGCCAGCTCAGTAAAATGCCTGCAGCTTATGATGGATAAAATTGAGGAGACCACAGACTGAGGAACATTGGTATGAAGATCAATACCTGATCCTAATTAATAATTATTGTTGATTTGCCTACACTATATTGTCTTCCTATCATGGAAACAATAAGCTAATGCTTCACTCAGAGAGTCAAAGGAGGCAACATAGCTGACTGACCTTCCTGTACCTGCTCCCTTAAACCAAGCCAATCATAAACTGGAGTTCTAACATAAAGGTTGCTGCATTGAAGGCAGGCTTAGTCAACCAGGAATACAGTAAGAAGCAGAAGAGGTTGATGTTTAACTATGGGACAGTGGGTATCAATCAGCCATAAATCAATCAGTCAGTAGACTGTTGGTCAGTCCACAGACAGTAGAGTCAGTTAGTCAGTCAATCAATCAGCCATAAATCAATCAGTCAGTTGGTCAGTCCTTGGACAACAGAGTCAGTTATTCAGTCAGTCAACCAGCCATAAATAATTTGCTCAGTTGGCCAGTTGGTCAGTAACAGTCAGTCAGTTGGTTGGCCCCAAGACAGTAGAGTCAGCTAGTCAGTGAATCAACCAGCCATAAATCATTTGGTCCAATTGTCAGTCCTTGGACAGTGGAGTCACTTATTCAGTCAATCAACCAGCTATAAATCATTCAGTGTGTTGGTCAGTTATGACAGGAGAGTCAGTTATTCTGTCAATGAACCTGCCATAAATTATTCAGTTATTTGGTCAGTTCCAGGACAGTGGAGTCAGTTTTTCTTTCAAACAACCAGCCATAAATCATTCAGTCAGTTGGTCAGTCCCCGGACAGAAGAGTCAGTTACAGTCAATCAACCAGCAATACATGCATATCCTCCTTATATACATGCATATACTCCTTTTCGATATTTCATAATAATCTGATTAGTCTCAGTAAGAACTTAGTAACTTAGTTCTATTTTAGACGAACTGGGTTTTAACTTCAATATCATAGGAACAACAGAAACTAAAATTAACGATTCTAACTCGGAAGGTGCCGAATTCTCCTTGCCTGGTTATGAATTTGAATTTGTCCCAACGCCTCTTACTTTCGGTAGCATTGGGATGTTTATTGATGAGACACTTCATTACACCATCTTACAAAAAACCTCTAATGAAGCCTTCCAAGCCCTTTGGATCGAATTAAGTTTTGCATCCAAAAAGAATATAATTTGTGGCATTATCTACAGACAACATAATTCTCCCGAACGTTTCTTAGAGTATTTTGAACAAACTCTAGAAAAATTTATCTCTACTGGGAAAAATGTTTGCGTCATGGGTGACTTCAATCTTTGTCTTTTGAAAAGTGAGGTATCGGAATTTAGTCACAACTTTCTATTATCTCTTCAGAGTTGTTACCTCATTCCTACCATTGACAAACCTTCGCAAGTTCGCGGCAACTCGGCTTCTCTAATTGATAACATATATTTGTAAATAATCCTGATTGTGTATCATTGAGTGGCAACATAATTTCTGATGTAAGTGACCATTTCTAACAGTTTTGTATATTCAGATCAGTAAGAGATAGAATTAAACCCGTTAAGAGCAAAATGCGCGACTTCACAAATTTCGATAGGGATTCTTTTACATAGGATCTTAATCAAATTGATTGGCAGTCGATTATAGCAAATGGTAATAATGACATTGATTATATATTCTCCTCTTTTTATAGTAAATATAATAAAATAATTAACAAGCATGTGCCAATTAAACAGATTTCCCGACGCCAATTCAAGCGTTTTTCAAAACCATGGATAACACAAGGGATAAGAGCTTCAATTAATACTAAAAATAAACTTTTTGCTTCTGGTGATCAAACTAAATATAAGTTTTATCGAAATAAAATTAATCATCTTATTCGAATTAGTAAAAGAGGTTACTTCCATGACTATTTTGAAAAAAATTTACAGAATATGAAAAAGACCTGGGAAGCATTAAATAATCTATTGATCATAAAACTAAAAAATCCCGACATGTACATGTGATAAAAGACTTCAATAATGGGAATAAGATTAATTGCAATCCACAAAGAATTGCTAATATACTAAATGAGCATTTTGCGTCTGTTGGAGAAAAACTAGAGAGTAAGATACCTGCTTCTGGTGATCATTGCGACTTTCTCAAAAAAAAACAAATCTCCACCGAGTTCTTTCATGTTTAAGCCTGTAACTGCCAGGGAAGTTGAATTAGAAATATTGGCTTTACCCAACAATAAATCTCATGGTTTATACTCCTGCCCGACTAAATTCTTGAAATATTCAAGTACTATTATCAGTGACATTTTAGCTAAAATCGTCAATTTGTCGGTCACATCTGGGAACTACCCTTCAAAACTCAAAAAGGCTAAAGTCATACCTGTGTTTAAAACTGAGGATGAGACAGATGCAAATAACTATAGACCAATTTCTCTTTTATCTATATTTGACACAATCTTTGAAAAGGTTATGTATAAAGAATGATGCATTTTATTAATATTAACCATATTTTGTTTTCAGCTCAGTATGGGTTTAGAGAAGGGTTTTCCACTGAACATGCCATTGTAGATATAGTTAGTGCAAATTATTCAGTCTAATATGGATAAACGTTTATTTACCTGTGGAATTTTTATTGACTTAAAGAAAGCCTTCGATACAGTTAACCATCAAATTCTTCTAAATAAGTTAAATCATTATGGTTTTCGTGGAATAATTAATAACTGGTTTGAATCCTTTTTGCGTAACAGATCACAAACACTAGAAATAAACAAACAATTATCTGATGCAGCTCTAATATCTAATGGTGTTCCACAGGGGTCTGTACTAGGTCAGTTGCTTTTCCTCTTATATATTAACGATATTCATACTTGCTCTAATACTTTTAATTTCTACCTCTTTGCTGATGATACTAACATACTGTACGCCAACAAGAACCTAAGGTCACTTAAGGCAACAGTAAATTCTGAGCTTAAAAAGTTGTATCTTTGGCTGGCCTCAAATAAATTAACCCTTAATACCAAAAAAACCAATTTTGTTATTTTTCATCCTTACGAGAAGTCCGTTGACTACCTTCCTCAACTTAAGATCTTTGATACTGATACCAATCAGTACATTAGTTTAGAAATGAAAAATTATGTTAAATATTTAGGCATTCTGATTGACAAAAATCTTTCGTGGAAAATACACATTGACAATGTAGCTACTAAATTAAGTAAAACGGTTGGTTTAATCGCTAAATTGAGGCACTTTGTTCCTCAACATGCCTTGCTAAATATTTACAGTGCGTTAATCTTGCCTTATTTATCTTACGGTTTGATAGTTTGGGGGCAGGCATCAAAAACACATTTAACAAAAATCTTATTGCTTTAGAAAAAAGTTATCCATTTCATATTTTTTGCCAACAGGAAAGTTCATGCCATTCCTCTTTTTATTGATGCAAATATCCTGCCAATTAGCTTTCTCTATTTTAAGTCTGTATCTTACCTAATGCATGATATTCATACTAATTCTGCACCCTCAAAAATCGTTAACTTGTTCTCGCAGACATCATCTATTCATGAATATAACACAAGA
Organism: Porites lutea; assembly: GCF_958299795.1. NCBI lineage: Eukaryota > Metazoa > Cnidaria > Anthozoa > Scleractinia > Poritidae > Porites > Porites lutea. Next base: position 19,795,191 of record NC_133206.1, read on the forward strand.
TCATCCTCTAAAAATAATATGTACATCAAAAAATTTAACCTTGAAAAACTAAGACAAGCTCTCCCAATTTTTGGCGTTAAAGTATAGAATGAGATACCGGGTAGAATGAGAGATATGTCAAAAAAGTGTTCAAACGAAAATTAATCAGTGTGCTCTTCGAAATATTAAAAGACAAAGATGATTACCTGGATGCAACCATGATAACAAAAGAAATAAAATCGCGAAATCCTAAACCTTAGTCTCTTTCACAGGTTGCATTAAACAGATTTGTCTTTCTTGCTTTTGAATTCATTACACATATTTCTTCTTTTCTTTTTCTTTGCTTTTTACTTATTATAATATAATATCTGATTTGTAATAGAATTAATTTGGCACGCCTCGACTAGCGTTTTCTTGCTAACTGCGTGCCAAACAATTGTACTTGTAATGTTACGATAATAAATGTCTTGTCTTGTCTTGTTGTCTTGTCTTGTCATATCATTTGGTCACTTGGTAAGTCCCCGGGAGGTAGACTAGAGTCAGCTAATCAGTCAATCAACCAGAGATACATTTCTTGTAAATCATTTAGTGCGTTGGTCAGTTCTCTGACAGTGGAGTCAGTCACATAGTATTTTAGTAAGTAAATACATTACCCAGTAAGCCCTTAGTCAATTAGTCAGTCAAGCAGTCAATAAACCAGTCATAAGTCATTCAGTCCGTTGGTCAGTCATTGATAGTGGAGTCATCTATTCAGTCAGTCAACAAGCTATACAATCATTCAGTGTCCTGGTCAGTTCTCCGACAGTAGAGTCAGTCATTCAGTCAACCAAAGTGCTATTCAGACAGTAGAGCCATACATTTGTAAGTCATTTAGTCTGTTGGTTGGTTCTCGGACAGTAGAGTCAGTCATATAGTATTATTTTCAGTGAGTTAATGTACTACCCAGTAAGCAGTTGGTTAATCAGTCGGTCAATAAGTTAATCAATCAGCAACAAATCATTTAGTCAGATTGTTAGTCCCTGGACAGTGGAGTTAGTTAGTCAGTCAATCGTTTAGCCATAAATCATTCAGTCAGTTAGTCAGTCCCCAGACAAAAGAGTCAGTTTTTCAGTCAATCAACTGGCCAATTAAATCATTCAATCACTTTGAAAGGCCCAAGACAATCAAGTCAGTTAGTCAGTCAATAAATCAGCCATAAATCAATCAGTCAGTCGGTCAGTCCCTGGACAGTACAGTCAGTCGGTCAGTCAGTTAACCAGCCAATTAAATCATTTAATCATTTGGTAAGTCCCTGGACAGTAGAGTTAGATAGTCACTCACTCAATCAACCATAAATCATTCAGTAACTTGATTAGTCCCCAAACAGTTGAGTCAGCTAGTCAAGCAATTAATCAGCAATAAATCATCAAGTCAGTTGGTCAGTCACTAAACATTAGAGTCAGCTAGTTAGTGAATCAACCAGCCATAAATCATTCCATCCAATGGTCAGTCCCCAGACAGTGGAGTCAGTTATTCAGTTAACCAACCAACTTTAAATCATTCACCGTGTTGGTTAGTCGTCAGACAGTAGCGTCAGTCAGTCAATCAACCAACCATAAACCATTCAGTCAGTTGGTCAGTCTCCAGACAGTAGAGTAAGTCAGTCAGTCAGTCAATCAACCAGCCATAAATAATTTGCTCCAATGGTCAGTTCTGACAGTAGCATCAGTTATTCTGTCAATCAACCAGCCATAAATCATTCAGTCAGTTGGTCAGTCCCTGGACAGTAGAGTCAGATATTCAGTCAATCAGTCAGTTGGTCAGTTCTTGGACAGTAAAAAAATCATAGGAATTGTATCATAGGGAAACTCAAGTATTTTTTTTCTTTTTTAGGTAGATATTTTTTATATATACTTGATAATAAATCATAGCTTTGTCTTGTATCGCTGAAAAGCCCCACAGAGGAGTGTACAATTACTCTTATTCTCACTCTAACCCAAAGAACACACACAGTCTGGATCTATGATGAGGTTGTTGGAAACCCTGCTTAAAGATCCTGCTATGTAACTACCCTGCTCTGGCTAATCTGACAGGATCACAAGCAACTCAGAAAAGCCTGCACAAACCTGGTGAACAAGCATCCTGAAATGATACCAGTCAAAATAAAGGCTATCTAAAGGCCACAACAGAAGACAGGCGTCCCTGATCCATACAGCAAAGAAAAATGCAACAGGCAGACCAAGCAGAACCGAACAAAGGAGAGCAAGAGATAGGGCCAAGATCATTGGAACACATGAGTTTCTTCAGAGGTCAACTAGAACTCCAAAACTGACTTTTTCAATGTTCAAAGATTGAGTAATGATCATTCGTTAAACACTAAGACTTTAAGCATTTTGACTGAACAAACCATGAAATTGGTCTAGCAACTTTGTCATCTCCTTTTAGTTTGTTTCCTAAGATCATTATCTTTTATTTTAGCATTGATATTGCTCATTGTTCATGAAAAGAAATGAGGTACACATGCATTCAGCATTTGCACAAGGCAGTTTCACTTAGTTATAAGCAGACTGTAAATGTGAAAAGAAAGCAAACAAGATTCTAGGTGTACACTGAAGGAATTTGGCATCTTGTAGCCCTGTTGTCAAGGAACAAGCCTACATGTATTTGGCAATGGTCCATCCACTGTGTGAATATGGCTCTGTTGCCTGGTCTCCATACACACAGAAAGATATCAGCTTCATAGAATCAGTAGTATTGATACCATGATATCAAACTTGGGGTGACATGTAGAAGGGCACTTGATTTGACAATATTTTTCATGATCAAGACAGGCTACAGCCTGTCTCTGTGTTACCTTAGTTAGTACATGTATGCAGCACCCATTCTAGTTGCAATGACATTACATTATGCGCATAAGTTTTCTTTTTTTTTGGTGGAACTGTTCCAGTTTGAAATGCTTTGTTTATGCTGACTCTGTTAAGTCTGCATTTCACTCAAGTATTTTTCGCAATTAACTGTACTGATGATCTGTTCATTGTAAGTTGAACATACAATGTATGTGTAGTTGGTTCACTAATGAGTTATATATGTAATTGACTTGCTATTTTTTGTGACGTGTTAGATTTTGTGAGCGTGAGTATTGAATTTTCTGTACTTTCACCTTTGCTGTCAATGTTATATGAGCATCCGTGTACATAAATGGTTGCCGATTGCTAATTAGCTTGATATGGGCAATTATTAAAATTTAAAATTAAAGATTAAAGATGTGGTAAAATGTTGGCATCCAAAAGTGCCATAATGGTCATATCCAGTCACCGCAGTGAACACAGAGTTTGATGCACTTTCTACAACACATTGCCTATGATATCAAAACTTCAACATTGCATGATGTTCTCCGCAGAGGTCTGATGGCTGAAAATTACGATACTATTTATTTCCTCTGGCAACACATCTAATTCAAGAACATCGTTCACCCTGATGCCAGCAGGGACGTAAAAAATTCTAAGTATTTTTACCATGAAAGCCTTTTGAAATATTCTTTTGTGTAACAAAGCAGAAAATATTTAGGACAATATACCTTCCTTTAATTGTTTGCAAGTTGCAATTTCTGTCACACTAAGATACATTTTTTGTAAGATGGGACCTGTACATTTGTAAATTAACCAGTCAAACAGCACATCAATTTTCTTTTTCTTTCAGACAACATAATTTTGTATTTAATCAGAAAAGGAAAATCAGTAAAATGAAGGCTACTCAATCTGAGTAAAATGAAAAAGTGGCACATTTCAAAAAAACTTAAACAGGTATAACATAATCAAACCAGTTCAAAAATTTTGAACTAGAAAACAAATTGAACTTCAACATACACACTACATAACTGACTGACTACCCATTTCATTGTCCATTAAGTGACTAAATGACTAAAAATATATTTATGCCAACACAATGACACATGGCACATGTTTATATGGACACTATGTTACAGTGGGACCTCAGGTATAATGAAGGGTCAAGGGACTGATGATAAATATGTTCGCCATTATGAGGTTTTGCCATATCAAGGTTCTTTTCCATAAATTTTACAATAATATTACTTGGGCTAGGACAAAGCTGCTGCCTAATGGGCACCTGGTTGCCAGAGGTGCCTACAATTTACCCTTAGGCAACCAAAATTTCAAACAGGGAGCCCGAACAGGCGCCTAAAACTTATGATTCTGCTCATTCTACACTTTTGAAATGAAAACAGAAAATGTTTGGTTGTCAGCTGTACGCCAAAAAATTTTTATTTCTGCCGATAAAAGGTAAACAGACAAGCACTTGTCTTGAAATTCGCTTCTGTGACTTCCGCTGCAGTGCAATTGAAGTTGCTCTTCTGAAAATGGGGCGAAATACTGAATTTTCAATAGTCTTTGTAAACCCTTCTATATTAAAATCATGACTTTTCCTTCAGCGCTAGAAACGATAGTTCAATAGTGCATGAAATAAAAACTGATAAAAATTCGCAATCCATGGAAAAGCAAGAGGTTTCAAATTACATGTGACATATGGTATGCTAACTTTACCTTTGAAAGTTTGTAGCATTTTCTATCTTGCTATGAGCTAGAACGGTACACTCTGAGGTTTCTTTTATCACTTATTCAGCATTATCTATGCTTCCCTATTTTTTTGCTGTGCATTTTGTAGTAATTTTTGAAAGGCTCACAAAAACATTCCAGTTTTTGAAAACGATTCATGGCAGAAATTCAAGATCATATTTCGATCTCTTTTAATTTACACGTCAGGCGTGAAAGACTTAAATACAAGCCTTCAGAAATATATTAAACAGTTTTGATAGATCAAAAGATAGACTTGATACAAAAATACTGATTCAAGAAAGAATAAAACCTTCCATTGGTCCTTTTTTTTTTCAACCAATTAGTGCAACAGTTGTTGTGTGCTAGAAGTTTGACATGTTTAATTAAGTTGCTGATTTTAAAATTGGGCTCCTGGAAATGTCGCTCGGGCTCCAATCTTTTCGTTTTAGGAGCCTAAAGGCTCCCATATAATTTTCTTAGGCAGCAGGCTTGCTAGCAATGTTGTTTGTTATACCAAGGACTTTGTTTTATGGAGGTTTGCTAAAACAAGGCTGCACTGTACTGTAAAAATAATGTTCAGATTAACTTGTTTACCTTGCCTTCACAGCTGACTATTCTTGTTGATCTTGTTTTCTGACTGAATTAATGTTGTACAGGATGCGATGCCATCCCTCTTCATCCATGTCTCTCAATAATACAAAATGCAGGTCTTTCAATAAAAGAATTAAAAAGAAGAACACTTGTATGAGTACTGTATAGGAGTTTACCACTTAACAGAGAATTGCAACATGGCTGCTTTCTTATTCAAGCAGGAAGTATTCAAACATGATGCACACATGGAAAAAGTCCTTAAAAAGTTATTGATGGTTGCATGTGATGTAATTAGTCAAATCAAACTATATTCAATTCTTCAGAGTTTTAAGTCACATGGTAATTTGCACCAGGTTAACTGACCACTACTGTACATTAAATCCTCAATTTAACAAAATTTTCCATTCAGTAGGGCTCCTTGTTTTGCAATCAAAGCTCTTGCATCAGGGGGACATGCATACAGCAACAATCTTTCTCGTACAGTATATTGGCTGCTATGGAAAAGTAATACCCAAGTCATTAAAAAAGCAATAATTTGTCACTAGTGGCCAATAATTTAGTTTACCTAGTTGCCCATTTTAGAGGGTATATAATTATGTTGTAGTTTATGTTTTATCTTAAGGCCTCCACATACTGGACACTTTGTTGTCAACAACTATCTTTTATTGACCAGAAAAGGCCATCGACCATGTCCGATGCAAGCATCCCACACACTGGCGCTCTCAAATGCCGATAACAAAATCACTGCCACGATATGTTGGAAACTCATGTCCACTGTGCATGCTTGAACTGTATGTTTCAAAATGGCGGCATCCAAAACAGACACTCGCGGGTGAGAAAGTCGATTGTCAAACTCGGAAAAGGAAGATATTCTACATATTATCAGCAAAGAGGAGATTAGGCAAAGTGCAGATGGAGAACCTGGGGTTGATACTTATTAAATTTAGGTCAAAGACTATTTCTAATAAACAAAAGGCAGCATTAAACTGTCCTAGCTTTTGTGTTAAAACTAGCTGTCCACAACGAGGAATGCCATTGACAGCAATACTATTATCGGCATGTGGATGAGCTTCCAAAGATAGTGTTAGTATTCCGAAAAGTTTCATTTTCTTTTGTGTAATTCTTTCAGACCAGTGAAAACTACGATCAAATTGTATACGATTGTTGTTGACTAAATACACCACTTATCCCCACACACTAGAAAAATGGTAGAAAGTGGGCTTATCGAAAAGGGAAACTGCTTAGTTGTCAACAACACGTCTCACATACCGGTATAATGTTTTTTAGTTGTCAATAACATTTTGTTGTCACAAAAATAAGTTGTCAACTACTAAATTCCTAGTCTGTGGATGCCCTTAGGTAACTTTTGTTTGTTTTTTGTTTTTGGGTGTGGCAATGTAATCTAATGAAGTTGACACAAAAGAAAAAGTAAAATTACCTGAGATAAAAAATTAACCACAACATATATTTGCCAAAGAGGGATATATACATATCAAAGTTACATAATTATCATACTTATCATTTTATAATTTTCTTGTCATAGCATTACATAAACTTATATTTTTGTGATGTATATTCCCAGTTATCAAAGTTTTCTTATAGGAATAAAGTTACATCATAACACAGTTACATGTATGAAGACAGTTTTCATTATCATTGTCACCATAATAATCGTTTTGTGAAAGAATTATTTTTCAACAGAATGTGCTCACTTTTGATTTCTCTCAGCCTTAATTATAGTCAGCTTGAGGCTCTCAACAACTACTTGCCAATAAAGACCCCCAGCAGGGTTATCAAAAGTAGCCGGCTGCCGGCGAAAATTGCCATCTACTTGGTTAGTATCGGCCAGCTATTCTGCCTGGCATTTCTTTACGGATGATGTTTGGCCGCTTACTTTGACAACTCAGCCGTCTACTTAAAAACTTTCTGACAACCATGCCCAGCAAACTTTCCAAGTATTGTTAAAGATCAGGGATGTCATTACAGGCTGCGGGGGAGGGGATTTCCCATGGCTACTTCCCTCGGAACAGTAGAACCAAAGGAACTCCCTAGCTTTGATTCCCTGGCTATACTACTTGCTGCATTTACCCAGCAACTTACAATCTTACTGACAGCCTGGCACATTATGATCCTACTGTTTCCAACCCTTAATATAATACTGTATAAAGGTTATTATACTTAATATATTCCTAGAGATCGATGGACGAGTATGTTAGTTTGTTTCCCTAAGGCACAGCATTAAAGAAATTCCGCAAAATATGAGGAAAAAACGTTCTGCACAAGTGAAAAATTAAAGAACAAACAATAACACATTTATTCGTATTCTTGAGAAATATAAAATATGATGAAGCATAAACAAAGTAGAAAGCCCATGGAAAAATAAGTAAGCCCCCAAAAAACAAGTGGTACGTCGGAAAAAGGACAATCGAGCTTTGAAGTTCAAACAAACAATGGCTACAAACCTTGGAAATACTCTAAACGCGGTAGAAAAAAACCACCATGCCTGACGTCCGCCATCTTGGAATTTTTTATTAGACCCCAGGTTTCGCGCGACAAGAGGCCTCGAACGAGATTCGAATGAGACAGGTGTGGTGTTAATTTCGCGCGCGTGTCTGGCGCTCCACGCCCGCCCACGTCCGCCTCGCGCTTGTCTTCGCTTGCCTGAAAAGCCAGTGCCGTAGCCAGACCAAACGGCCAACCGAGGCAGGCGGGAGTTTCTAGGGGGGTTCGGGGGCATGCCCCCCCCCCCCGAGAAATTTTGAACTTTAGTCTCTCGGAAATGCGATTTGCAGCGTTTTCTGGGCCTTTCGGTAACTTTTTTTCGAGTGGAATTTAAAAAGCAATAATCAGCGAACAAGCTACATAATCTGGGTGACCGTGAACCTCGCCAATGGTTTTGATCAGCATTTGTTCAAAAAAAATTTGAGTTAACGTACGTAGTTCCTTGAGATCGATGATATGGTAATTTTTTCATAGTATATTGACTGAATTGCTGAATTCTTTGTAATATCATGATGCGTTAAAAATATCCGATGATCGCTTATGTCAAATAAAAATGATCGGCGAAATTCGTCAAAATTTTACCGAGGCGAGTGCCTCGGTTGGCCTCATACTAGCTACGGCGCTGAAAGCGCGAAAAAATAACGCCTGCTTTTCAGGTTACTGGTCAAGGGTATTAAGTTTTTTGACAAAAATACTATTTCAGTGAGTGGAATAAAAGACAACTAAATTTATGGTTCTCTGCGCCGCGCTGATCGAGAGCGTCCTATCATCGTTTATTGATGCAACAAAGCCAAAATAAGAGACGTCTGCACACAGGCCTTTCTCATGATTTTTTGTTTTATTCAGTTTGAGAACGAATGTTATCGCCTCCAAGTCAATGGAGGGTACTATCTATGTGTGGCAGGTGTTTGGGGAGGACAACCTCGTTCTTAGGGCTTTTCCCTTTGAAAATGGGAGGGGCGGGGAGGCAACCCACACATTTTCTGACGGAAGAGCCTTGAGGACGAAGTTGTAAGGAGAAAGAGAGGCATGCGAATACATAGGCGCGCCTGGATGCAAGAAGGGGATTTCTTTCCTTTCTTCCCAGCACTCTCCGCGCAGCCATCGCGTTCTCGCGCAAGGCAGGCTATGTCCGAATTAGGCTAAAATACGGGTAAAAACTCACGAGGAAAAAAGGACTGCCCCGGTGAGGGATCACCCCCTTTCGAGGACGGCCCACCAATTCGGTGTTTAAGCCCATCTCACCAAGATAGTCAGAAACCTATGCCAGGAAGAATTCATAGCAAAGGAGATCAATAAGACGAAAAGGTAGTGAAAGGCTTGATTGAGGAAAACCTGTCCCACTGAATATCTTATTTATTTATTTATTTATTTATTACAATCTACGGATTAAAAACCAAAGGATGAACTGTAAAGTAGTCCTAGACCCCATATAAAAACAGATCACCTAAAAATATTTAGAAACACAATAAAATAATAGTTTCAGAAAATACAGAAATATAAAAGCTACTTAAAAATCAATGAAAAATTTCCTAACTTTAGACTTAAAAATATTTACATTATCAGAAACACGAATGTCTAACGGTAGTTGATTCCACTGGTCAGTAATTCCATGGAAAAAACTATGCTTCAAGACGTTAGTTCTGGCATATTTCTTCTTTAAAGTTAAAGAGTCCTTAGCCCTAAGTGAGAAGCGGTCAGCTTCTGAGTGGAAATCTATAATTTTACTCATGTCAAAATCAATGTTGCCATTAAGTACTTTATATAAGAAAGTCACGTCAGCCAGTGATCTTCTCTTCTCCAGTGACATTAGGTTTAACTTCTTCAAACGAATGTCATAGGGATCATCACTTTTTAAGATAAGTTTAGTCGCTCTTCTCTGTACTCTTTCCAGCTTATCAGTATTTTTCTTTGTATATGGGGACCACACCACTGAACAATACTCCAAATTAGAGCAGATCAATGAACAGTAAAGAGTACGCTAGGTCTTAGGGTCATCCAGACCTTTACAAGTTCTCTTAATCAGACCGAGCATTCTGTTAGCCTTGGATACTACGTAATCTATATGTGGGTTCCATGATAAGTGATGATTTGTAATAATCCCCAAGTCTTTAAACTCCTTAACCTCTTCCAGTTCAGAGTTTTCCAGGAAAAAAACTAGAAGTGAGTGGTTAAATCTTCTTAGTAATTTTCATAATTTTGCATTTCTTGACATTGAAGTTCATGAACTTCCGAACACTCCACTGATGCAGACTATCCAGGTCCTGTTGAAACAATTCAAGATCACCAGCCGTGTCAATGATTCTAGAACATTTACAGTCATTCTAGAACATTTACAGTCTAACTTAAAAAACTGCTCACCGCTGTTCCGCAGTCGTTTGATTTGCATAATAAATTCTTACATCGACGGCGGGACTGCGGGAGTACTAGAATACCTCGTTCTATGAGCACACTAGTTACTTGACATCAACTGCGGGATTGCGGGACTGCGAGACAACGAAGGCACTAGTTTTACTCACTTATATTTATGTATTTGTCGACTACTAGATTGTGAGACTACGGGCCCAGCATAATAGAACTCGACTGCGGGATTGTGGGAGCAGTTTTCGCTCCATGAGTCGGAGGTAAGCTTGTTTTAGCTATGTTTTTAAACTTGGAATTATTTTGAATGAATAATAAAGCAATTATTGAATTCGGCTTTCGTATCATATGAAGAATTATGGAGATCTCGCAGGGTGTTATCCGCCTCGGCTGATAACACCCTCCTCGATCTCCATTAGGCCTTTCCCGATTGTGCTCGTAAAATGCTGCCAAGTTGCTCATTGGAATGCCAAAAAGTTGCTAAAAAATTGCCAAAAGTCCAAATATAGGTTAGAGCAAATATCAAGCTCGAAAAAGTCAACGATTTTATAGAAAGCTTCAATTTTTAAAAAATAATAATAATTTTTTTCTTGACCGAGGTTAGTAATTATTGTGGAGAACGAAAAATAAAGCTGTTAATTAATGTTTATATAAAAATATTAAGAAATTTAGGTGGCAACTTTTGAAAAATGGGTAGCAACTTTTTGGCATTCTAGTGAGCAACTTTCCAGCATTTTACGAGCACAATCGGGAAATGCCTTATGGAGATCGAGGAGGGTGTTATCAGCTGAGGTGGATAACACCCTCCGAGATCTCCATAATTCTTCATATGATACAAAAGCACCTACTGTAAGGGTTACTATTTCTACTGTCCCCAATCTTCCACTGTCATAGAATCAAAGATGGCGGCTACAACAGTATTACGAACACGAACAAGGTTTCGCCCACCCAAAATACGCCTGCACTGCAGGCTAATGTTAAGCTTATATGAAACCCGTACGTGACACAAATAGAGAGCCTGGGTTAACTGTGGCCATACCAACTTAAAAAAATTAATGATCAGTGGACATGTTGTCGAAGGGACTTCGCGGATTTAACCACGTGTAAAGGACTTTATACCCGATAAAACTCTGCAAACAGAAAAGTCAGAGGAGGGCTTTACATTCAGCCTCAGGGGAGACACGAGGTTGATTGAAACAATGAAATACTGATCAGGATGAACAAAGCCTTTAATACTGTGGACCATCAAATATTTAACAATTATTCCTCGACACCCGAATGGGTTCTGAGTCAATAGCAGAGGCCATGAGGGCGAGAGGAATAATTGTTTTAGTAAAATCCAACTAATTTGTCAAAAAATATCGAGACAAAGCAACTTTAGCTAGTTAAATCTAGACTTTAATCCTTTTTTGCCGCCAAAAAGCCGACGCTTTTCGCTACTAGTGGGCTATAACATATAGCCCAGTAGTAGCTCAACCAATAAGAACGCAGCATTGATGATAGACCACTAGCTGGATTTTGCTAATTTTTGATAAACTTAATTATTATGGCTTTCGAGGGATTGTTAATCAGTGGTTCTTCTCTTATCCAACTAATCGTACGCAAACAACTGAAATTAATTTTTACATATTAGATAAACAAAACAATAGATGCGGTGTACCACAATGCTCTGTTTTAGGGCCACTCCTCCTTTACTAACGTCCTTTACCCTCTTAAAAATCTTAAGACATTGGAGTCAATTGTAAATACAGAATTGCACAATCTTTTTAATTGGCTAACCTCAAACAAACTTGCACAAAACATAAAAAATTCTAACTTTGTTATTTTTCGGCCACATCAGAAAAAGCTCAGCTACCAACCAAAGATTAATGTTTTCGATGATGAAAAACAAAAAATTGTTAGCCTTGAACAGAGAACTACATTAACTCATTCCCTTCTAGAGATTTTGCCGAAAAACGCGTTTTGAAGCTAGTCGGGCGGTTTTCTGGTCGCTGCAGTTCTATAAAGTGCTGAAACTTAGCGCAAAGCCGTTTACAGGTCGTACACTACGCGGCCCTCTGATCCAGCTGCAAAAATATTAGCTTGCGAAGTTCGTGCATGCGCAGAAAGCAAAAAAATCGAGATTGTTTTTGGGATTAAAAGTGACACAGCAGTCTTGACTTTTACTTTTCGCTTTCTCTCCTCCCCTTTTTTTTCGCTTTTCTTGACTTATCATCTTGCTGGACATTCAGTAGGCTTTATTTTTTGGGAAAAGTTTTTAGGAAAGCTTTAACGATCTTAGGATTGGAAGAAAGGATCGAAAGGTATGTGGGTAGTGGAACAAGATTTTCATGGGACTTTTTAGGTCAATGTTACATGGTTTTTTGCCTTTCTCCGGTGTCCTTGACTGAATTGTGCTCATTCTGGTATGGTTTGAAAGATCTCTTCAATCTCCACAAGTTAGCAGGCAAAGTTGTCCTTGACCATTAAAACTGAAGACGTCAGAAGCGGTAGAAAGGACGTGGATCCGCACGGGCGGTTACGGGTGGCTCAGGGGCGAATGGGTTAAATACCTTGGATTGTTAATTGATGAAAATCTATCTTGGAAAAACCATATTTGTTCCCTCAAAACAAAATAAGTAAAACTGTTGGTCTAATTGCGAAGTTACGTCATATTGTGCCAACTCGAACCCTTCTTGATACTTACAGGTCTCCCATTGCACCCTGTATAATGTATGGTTATACGTGGCAATGGATGGCAATGCATCAAAGACCCTCCTTAATCAAATTCTTATTCTTTCAAAAAAGTGCCCTCCGTCTTATATACTTTGCTCATGCAAGGGAGCATGAATACCCTTCCTCCTGAAGGGAAAAATCCTACCCCTAGAATTCCTATACTTTCATGATGTGAACTCGAGTTCTGTTCCAATTATTAATAGATCGAATTTGTTCTCTAAGTCTCCACCGCTCTCTCTTGTAGTACACGTTCGTTAACATCTGAGCATTTTTACACAAAACAATTTGCACTTAATATTCAAGGAAAGGCCTTTACACGTGTTGGTTTAAAATCTGGACCTCTTTAACACTATTCAAAATTCTAGAATCTGAAGACTCCTATGTTGAAGCTGATGCGCTAATTAATAAAATGTAAAATTAGTTTTCGTTTAGTTTGTAGCTTTCCTCGTGACATGTTCATATGTTCCTCTCCTGCAGCATTATGTGGAAATTCATGTGTTAATTAAGTACAATGAATAATTATCTTAAGTTCAGTTTGTAGCTTTCCTCTTCGCATATTACATTTTGCTTTACGTGTTTTCGTTAAACGACATACGTTTTCTAACCAAAAAGCACCAAACCGCAGTTCATGAAGGATAGTCGAAATGAGTCAAAAGAGACAAAATTTAATTCTTACCAGTTTGCAAATCCGTAAAAATATCAATGTCCATTACTTCTCGTTGCAGTTAGATTAGCGACACTCTATTTGAGTAATGTTTTTCCTCTCGTGCAGCCGGTCAAATGTTAAATTTCCTTCATTTGGATAGCCGTATTGCGAAGGCAAGTACACACTGTTTGCTTTACTTGTATAATGCCCTTGCATAAATATTTCTGCCCATCATTTCAATGTTATTTTCGTTGCTTGCTATTGTTTAAATTGTTTCAATCAACACGTTTTAAAAAGGCAACTGCATTATTTAACAATCCTATTGAGATGAAATACTCCCTAGACGTTTTTGAAACCGTTAAAACACGAACAGCACCTGATTTATCACTGGGTATTATTGCGGCATTATTGCGTCCAAAGGGTACAGTACTAACGCCGTCTGTTATCTCTTAAGTTGTCCCAGGTACGTTTTTACTTGACCGGGAACTAGTAGTCAAGCTTTTTTTGTTGGGGGGGGGGGGGGGGGGGGTACGAGAAAGCCATTGCATTGAACTAGTTCAAAATGGTCAATCAAATGTTGCTTTATTGAAAACTGAACATCTTAACTACAGTACATAAATAACATTAGTGTTCAGCAAGAGGATTCTGAGAAGGACTTTAGGAAGATCTAAGACAATACGGACAAGACAATCACCGCAGACTTTGACTTTAAGCAACGGTAAACTCTGTTGTCACTTTGTTATTTGAATGAAGTTGAAGAGCTAGTTCGGTACAAGAGCCCAAATGAACATTGTCTTGCCTGTCTGTGGGGACTTGAATGGGAGCCCCTGTCCCAGTTTTTAACCCAAGTTAGGCCCTCAAAGGTTCTTCTTTCGCACCAAATGTGAACTGCAAGAGCACGTATAACGTAACAACCTCTGAAACTATGAGCATTCAATTGACAAAAGAGCATCAAAATCTCACATCATTTCGACAAGGAAAATACGAGGTACAATGAGTAGCAAAAATAGTTAAAAATATACTTATGCAACGCAACAACAACTAAGTTGGTGAACTTCAAGGCAAAAAGTGCGACCAGTAGAACAATAAATATACTCCTTATGTCCATGTATCTTAATAATAAATAAAAAAGGAAAATATGAAATTGAAACTGCGAAATGGATTCATGAGCTAATCGCGAACGTCATCTTGTCTACTGTCTCGTGCATTTTAAATACTAGTTCCCCGAGAAACACAACACACCCATACTAACAGTTCGCTAGATATGGTGTTTCCTACTGCTAGTCCTTCTCCTCTTCAATGGAATCCTCTAAGAATACGTCCTCGAAATTTGGAAAGCTGATTTTCAGCAAACGATTAAAGATGCTCTCTAGCTCCTCTCCGGCGTTGTAAACGTAAGTATCCGGCTAAAAAAAAAAAAAATAAAAACGGTATTCATATCAGAGAAGATTCCAACTGAAAACTGAAGTCATATCATACTCAAAGATAATGAAAGTAAGAAGCCAAGTGATATCTCTTATTCGGGAGCTTAGAGTACCGTAGCCTGCTTAGCAAGCGTTTCCGTTTGGTTTCGGAGCAAAAAGAGACCGTGGAAGGGGATTTTCGGTTTTGATCGCGCGAGAAATTAAACGAGAACCAAACCGAACCGCCATTTTTCGCGCGGTCTTTGACTATTGTTCCTCGTTCTTTGTTCCTAAACCGCACAAAAACGCTTGCTAGGCAGGCTAAGAGTACCGGTAAATACCCGAGGTTAGCGTCATAAGCAATCCTTGGTTAAAGGTTTTCGGCTTTGCCGAGTTGTTGGAGTTGTAGCCTGTTTCAGACGTTTAGATTGTGGGGACGGTGCAAAGGGCTATGAGCAGGAAAAATAGCGAAGGGGTGGGGTAGGGGGGTTTATCCTCAGTCTCCTATGAAAAATTGGAGAAAATTTTATCTTCCAGAGAATATTTTTAAAAAATTCATCCTTAACCGAACAAAAAAACCGTTGACCGGTCAGAACTTATTCCAAAAAAGCACCAAACCGCAGTTCATGAAGGAATGGTCGAAATGAGTCAAAAGACACAAAATTTAATTCTTATCAGTTTG
>NC_133206.1:19815622-19858122 GCF_958299795.1 Porites lutea
GGGACAATGTCTTACCAGACCAGTTCCAAACGGTCGCCGCCGTTCTGCCTTCTGATTGGGCAGAAAAACACAAAAGTTTTCTGGCACCAATCAGACGTCAGAACGGCAACGATCGTTTGGAACTGGTCTGGTAAGAGATTGTCCCCAGGGGCTCTTCTCGCCGTTCTTTACTTTTCTTCGTGCCATATTTGTCCGCCCGTTTAGACTTTCCCTCGCCGTCACTATCTGCCCCTGGGTCTCCGAGGATGTATTACCTTCAATTCACAGGGCCACTACTACTGACTATTGTAGGCGAAACTTTTGTTTTCGCGAGCGTTGAAGAATGCCGTAGTGTATTAAAAACGTATTGGTGGGTAGTTCATTCAAATTTACCAGTCAATTGTACACTTTTTTGTCTATTTCTGTGGCCCCATATTCGCTCGCAAAGTGAAAGAGCAAACTGGGTCATTCCTAGGTCTCCCTCCTTGTTCTTACACATCACACGTCGGGTTGTTTCACAGCAAATCAAATCAACTTCTTTTTCTTCAAGCAAAACACATGTTTTTACAGTTTGCAAACTTGTAAACGTACAAGAAACAATAGTTCTAAGGTATTCGGTCTGCTGTGTCGTGCCTTGCGGAACACGTTGGAAAAAGCGAGATCCGCAAATCTGTTCCAAATTTGGCAATGACCTCAACTACAGTAAAACCTGTATTAAGCGGACACCGTATTACGCGGACACCCTCTATTAAGCGGACAGTAGCCGAAGTCCCCAAATTTATTTCCCTTATCTACTTTAAATGAAACTTTTATTGGGCGGACACCTCTATTAAGCGGACGCGGACACCTAAAAAGTACCTGAAATGGTCATTTCTATTGTTTTCAACCTGTATTAAACGAACGCTTGTAATTAAATTCAATCACCCAACATGCCAGACACCGAAAATGCGAAAGATTGCCACCCACAAATTTTCATTTTTTACCTTAACAAAACGTGACTAGACGAACTTATTTGATTAGTTTCACGATACAGTTATGTTTTCTATTTCGTTTTGTTTGAATAGAGCTTGTTTCACTCATCTGATTTCTTCAAATTTGAGTTGCAATCTATGTTTATGGTACTTTGATCAACTGGTTCACTTAAATAAAGAAATTAATGCAAACGTATATCGTCATAGTCTCTGGGAGTATTCTAAACGTTTCCACTGTTCATTTGAATGGCATTTGACATCTCATTTGACGTTATCTATTGAAACCTGTATTAGGCGGACACCCTGTATTAAGCGGACACTACAGCATTCCCCGAGGGTGTCCGCTTAATACAGGTTTCGCTGTAGATTCGAAAATTTTGATGGTAGAACAGCTGCTTACCCTGAGAGACGCTTTCTGATATACAAATATAATATTCTTAATAGGACGTTTTACCTGCTTTTTGTCCACAGGACGCGCAAATGGACAACTCTCATCCTGCGCCCAAAGCTCCGTTAGGATATGGTCGCATTTCTGCAACACAATCAAATAAAAACACCACATCAACATCTTTGTTAACCAGAGAAGACGGCCGACATTTAACCACGCTATCACTGGTCCCCCCCCGCCCCACCCCCCAAATGACATCTGAGAAACGAGCGCAGAAATTCCATATTGATAACGCGTCATTACCCAGATCTGGGTAGTGCTTCTGATTGGTTGAATCAAATTTCCCACGCGGTATAACCAATGAGAAGCACTATCCAGTTCTGGATAGTGACGCGTCATCAGTATGGAATCTCTGCACTCGTTTTTCAAACGTCATTTGGCCGGGAAACCAGTGGTAGCGTCGCCAAATGTCGGCTGTTTTCTCAGGCTACATCTTTGTAATGAACTATGTTCACACTTTAAGCCAAAGCCCTGGCGCCTCAGTCTCCACCCGGGCTTTATAATCAGTCCATAAGCTATTCAAACAATTTTTCTAGTTCAAATTTAGAAGCCGCGGTTGGTAGAACGTATTCGCACAATAATTAACTCTTGTTTCAGTTTGCCATGGTTTTGCAACCATTTCAGTGGCTTCAATTCTTGGTGGAAGGGATCCATATCAAAATATCGTTTGGCCCATTCGTACTTTTGAAACACACACAACTGAACCCGTAGAAGAGGTTGTTTAACTAATAGCTACTCCCCTCAGGCCTCCAGCCCCTCCCCCCCCCCCCCCCCAAATAGAGACTCTCACCTGTGGGGTGCTGATCTTTACACGAAACTGACGCAACAAAATGGTTGCAACTTTGTTATTTTGGAGATTACAACGATAAAAATCGAGCGTAGATGATTGCTTATATTGCAATTCACACTGTAATTTTCAGGTAGTTATAATAACTCCTCTAGTGGGGCTAATTTAACTCCTCACAGTGGAGTTATTTTTCGTGGAGTGACTTTAACTCCAAAAAGGAGTTTAAAGAACTCTTTTTCTGGAGTAAAAGTGACCCCAGATATTGAGGAGTTAAAATAACCCCAAAAAAGGAGTTATCCTGTACCTAAAATTTTTACTCCACTTTCAGAGTTAAATTAACTCCAAAAAGAGTAAAAACAACCCATGTAAGGAGTACAAGAAACCCCATTTCGGAGTAATTTTAACTCCAGACTGGAAGTAAAAAGAACTCTTTTTCAGGAGTAAAAATGACCCCAAATTCGGAGTTAAATTAGGAGTTAAAATAACCCCCAAAAAGGGGTTATCCTGTACCTAAAATTTTTACTCCATTTTTGAAGTTATAATAACTCCCTAAAAATTACGGTGCATGTATGATGTTCAGATTGTGTTTCCTTTCAGATCAGAAAAGGTTTTAACGTTACTCTGCCGCCAAAGGTTTATTCGTCAACCGATACGTCGACCGGCATTTGGCCGATACTCGACCGATATATCGACCAACATATCGGTCAACACCCCCTACAAGACACAAGATCCGGTGTATTAACAGTACTTGTAGATTCTCAATAGTAGTCTGCAGTCGGCTTGACAGGGTTCGCAGTGACATGTAAGAACAGCACCTTATTTCTCTCATAAAAGAGAAATAATTGGGAAAACAAACGTGATACAAATTGTTCTTGGAAACAAAGTCTATGCATGTTATGATCTAAGCTGTCACAGCGTTCGATAATTTTATCAATAAAAAAACCTTTCTTTGAGCAAGCTTTTTGTTTAAAAGCACATTTTTAACAAAAAACAGACGAATAATTATCTTGCCACCTGAACCCTTTAATAATAGCACTTCATCCAAAATTACGTAATACCACCAACTCTCGCTATTACAGTCACCGAAATAAATTCCCAGCATTACAGACGTTTGACCGAAATAAACTTCCGCTAAAACAGATTTTCGCAACACTATCTCACAGTCCCAAAAGTGTCCCCAGTGAAGAGTTGTGGGGGGGGGGGGGGGGGGTGGAGGGGAGAGGGAGGGGGATTTACAGTAGTCGTGCGCTGGTCATCTTGACCGACCCTATGCCGCCTAAACCAGAGTTAAATCGCTCGAAAGTTATAGTTAGGTCGCCTGAAAAGTTGACTCATGTCCCCCAAGGTTTTACCATGCTCAAGAGTATCCTAGTATCCTATTTCAAAATTATCGCAGTTTTTTCGTCTCATAGTGGCGTAAAGAAGGAAATATATTACTGATTTATCGCACTTGTTTTATCTCACCGTGGGTCAAAGAACGAGATATATTGCACATTTACAGCGCTTATAGTTCGTCTCAACATGGCGTATTAAACAAACGAGATATACTGAACATTCATAACGCTTAGTTGGTCTCAACATGCACACTGCTTATATTACCCTGTGTATTACACCTGACAAAATTTCAGGCAAAATAACTCTGGTTGCGATGACTTTCGGGTGACTTGATTGGTTACCAAGGTTTATTCTAGAAATTGGCCAGTGAGAGTCAAATGGGCCCCCTTTTGTAATTTTAGGGGACCCTTTTTCAAGAAAGGGGGTCCCCCAAAAGGTATTTGAACTTATTGGTACCGACTGTTCCATGGGAAAACGAACGTTTATTGACGTTTTGCCACAATTTTGGAACATTCTGGGCAACTGAAAAAGCCTGGGTTCGAATTAATGCAGAATCCCGGATGTTTGGTGAAATAATGACTCAAACGAAGAAGAGAAAGGCAATTGAGGCAGTAAGAGGCTATAAAAGTTCAAAGTAAGTTTATAGAGCGGCCGTCAAATCAATGCTGTTGTCAGTGATGTTTTCGACTGCTTCATTTGAAAAAGATAGTACTTATCCTTGGGTCTTTTTTTTTACGCCCCATTTGACGCGGCAACGTACATTTTCTGCGGCGTTTTTTTCCAAATTGCGGAAATCCCGCAAGGTCACGCTCTAGAATAAACCCTGGTTCCGGTTATCAAGGGAATTGACTGAGGTATGACCATCTCACCTGAAATTCTTTGGACAACTCTCCTCCTCTGCGCCTCCGCTTACAGGTGTCTCCTCCAAGAGGTGATGATGCGTTGGACTTTGGACTGGAGCAAGAAGGACTCTGTGGAGATCCAATAGCCCTGCATGGCCGCTTGGAACGTTTGCTAGGTGAAAGTGACGCTATTTTCAGAGACTTCCTTGCTGCAGGTCTGGACTGTGTTCCAAGAGATTCTTGGCTGCGATCAGGAGTAAATTTGTGCTCTTTTTCACAGCTCTTTGGTTGCTTGGTGCTGGGGTCCTCGCAAGGGGGTGGTGAACCAGGGAAATACTTCCGTTTTCCTAAAAATTGACAGAGATTTAGACACGAGGACTTTATAGGCACTTGACAAGCTAACTTCCTTTTAACAGCTGATTCTTTCTTCACATTGATTGATATTGATTAGTATTGTCAAACTAAGAAAATCGTAGCCTCCCACGCAGACGTTCTTAGGGCTTTGAAGAACGCATGACGAAGCCCTAAAAACGTTCAGTGGCTGATCCATCGGAGCCCCACCCCCATTTTTAGACCAAAATGAGGCCCGAGTGCAGGAAAACATTTTTGCGAGAACGGGCCTTCCCCTTATCTCAGGGTCTGGATGACCGCCCCCCTCACCCCCCCCCCCCCCCCCCCCCACCTTATCTGAAGGTCCTGGATCTACTACTGACGTCTGCATGGGAGGCTTAAAAATTGTGAACACCTTAAACATGTCAGGGATATTTATTGTGTTATGACCAATGACAGCAAAGATCAGGACATGTGAATGAGCCATTAGACCACAAACTAATTACCGTTGCTGCGTATGGTTTAGGATGTCCAAGCCAGATGGGCTTTTCCCTTGAAACACATGCAATCACTTTCCAGTAAATATTTGTAGTGTTCATGGTTTTCTGAGTTTCACAGTAACTACTGTACATGACATTTAAACAATGTAAATTATGCATTTAATGCAAAGATGTCATTATAATAATTGTTATTTTGCATTTTAAAGTCAACTAACACACCTGGGGTAATTTCATGGGAAGGACTGCAATCATTATTAGAAGAATCTGCAGTGTTTTCGACTGTTGGCTCATTTAAAATAATCAAGCCTAAGAAGAGAAATTTCTTTGTTACAAACAGTCAACAGTGTTAGCTTAAACACCTGAATGCAGGATTAAACCAGGTAAGTTATTACACCAGTAGTCTGTTCCAGGTATTCAGATGGTGGAGAGTGGCATGAAATGTAGGGCGGAGGGAAAAAAAGAAGAAGAAAGGGAGAGAAGGGTTCCTTCACCTTCTCTCTCTACCCCCACCCCCTTGCTGTTTTTTCCTTCTTTGAGATGTCTCCACCATCTCTGATCTGTATGCCTGGAACAGGCTATTACAACAGCTAAAGAACAAGGCATTTATAGCACTTCTGTACTCTGTTGTTAGTTCCCAGTCATCTTGGGTACTGGGATGCCTTTATTAGAGACTATGTAACATCATACAGTTTGCAGGACACGTGTGGAAGAGCTGAAAACTTAATTACATATTTGTGTAATAATTAAAGCAAAAGAGCAACTCAGCACCAAAAAGTGTTACAAAAGCATGTTCTAAAAAGAATAGCATCAGTTGCGAGCAGTGCAAGTATCCTATCCCAGATAAGGTGCTGGCAGTTCTGAGGGCAAAAAGGTAAACAGTTGGAAAATTCTTAAATTTACATTAATATTATAAATGTATGATGTCACATGGTTAGTAGATCAAGCCCAGGAAATTTCAAAATTTTGTCGAACTTTGTGTCATGATTCAAGCCTAAATCAGAACAATGTCAAAGTCAAGTAGTTATAGACCTTTTTTACTTTTGAATAATGCCTCTTTAAGATAGAGAAACTATTTTAAGTCTCAGTAAAACAAAGTACTGCAAAGTTTGTTTCAACAGCACTTTTAACATTTTCAAACAAATTCCTATGGAGAGCAGTGTGGAAAATCTGCAAGTTGATGTTAGATTAAAGTACCCATCACCTAAATTTTCATATTTTCTTATCTGAAACTATACCTTATTAAAATAACTTCTGTGAAAAAATTTTGCTGTTTGAAGAAAACGTGAACTCTTAACCAATTTTTGAAGTTTACATTTTTGCAGTACACCCGCGCCGCTGATCACGCAAACTACCAGGCTCATATATGACGTCATGTGACGTAAATTAAGGAAGTCGTATTACCTGTCCTTCACCAGCTGTACACAAAAAAGATCAATTAAAAGTAAGGATTGAATCACAATGTCTTTGCAAGAAGAAAGTTTTTCTGAAACAGAAAAACCTACCAGATCTCTTAATGTTTTCCTGTTGATAAAGTCACGTGTTCCTTCAAGTACGTCATATGACGTCATAATATGAGACGAGATGTCATAATATAAGACGAATGGTGTGCCAAAATGGCGGCAAATTTGAACGTTTTTACAAAATTCTAAAAAAATTTTCTCTGGTTCAAATCGCAAAATTTTTTGGCAGAAGTTATTTTAATATGGTGTAGCTTCAGATAAGAAAATAAAAAATTTAGGTGATGGGCACTTTAATCACAGAGAGTGGCCATGAGAAAGTATGGTTATGGTCTGTCCTCAATAAATATTGATGCTCAAAAAAAAAACAACATAAATTGACTGGAAATTACCTCCAACTTGCACAGAAGAGTATGCTGTCATTGAGATAACATGCTTGAGTTGTTCACAGAAGGCTTTTTCATACTCAATCATAATGTTTAGCTGCTTCATCTGTTTGTCATCATTTTTTGAGCTACATAACTCCTCAAGTCTCCTGTAAACAGAGGGAAACTCCACTGCGAGACATTTGGCATCTTTTGTCAAGAGTGAACGTCCTGCTTAATAATAAAGATGGATATACAATAAAGTTTTAACACAAAAAAAAAACTTCTGTTTTCAGATTTACACTACAGTTGAACCTCTCTACAATGGCCACCTTGGGGACAGGAGAAAGTGGCCATTGTAGAGAGGTCTTAAACAATTTTTGTCCGCTGGGGCCGTTGTCAGGGTGCAAAGAAAGTCAATTTTAAAGCCTGCCATTTGGGCAAGCTGTAACTAGCATGTACTAGCCCACAAGTCATTTCAACTAGCCCCAAAACCCTTTAGCAGGATTGATTACAATTCTTCTGTAATTTGAATTTCCCCTATAAACAGCACTTGCTCGTCTGGCAAGTTAAGAACAAAAATCACTAGCCTGATAGCAAAATCCACTAGCCCCAGGCTATCGGACACAACTTTCTTTGCACACTGCATTGTAGAGAGGTGGCCATCATAGAGATATAACCATTAGTAGAGGTTCAACTGTATCTAAAAATCATGACCTCCATCACTATTTCCTTCTAGGGTAGCTTGTCTGTGTGGATGGTGATACCATCGGAGTGAGGAAGGTAGGCAGGAAGTACCTTCTACCCAAACCCCATCCCCTTGGGCAATTTCCTTCCTCCACCACATGTCACTTGTGTTAAAAAAAGAATTGTGGGTTGACATCAGGTTGTTTGGCATCTCAATATGCATAATTATTGCACAAGATTCAACCGAAAAAACAGTGTCAACTGAAAAGCACTAACCATAACATAATGATAATGCTGGAGGGCTTTCTGGGAAATGCATTTGTATTATAAACTGGAACCCTGTTAACGTGACCACCGTTGGGCCATAAAATCCTGGTCATAATAACAAAGTGGTTGCATTAATTTAGAGTCTTCAAAATAATAAAAGGGCTAAGTGATTTTTACGTTTGCCTGGTTTGTCTTTTTCCGGTGACTAAATGTTTTCAATATTGAGTGTGTAAAAATAAAGAGGATTGTCAACAGTGAGTAGCTCCGCAAAATAACATTTGGTTGTTCAACTACATGTTATGTGTGAAGCACAGCTGTGGTAGTGTAATGGAAAGTCCACGAACTTATTTTCAACCAAAAAACCAGAGGTTTGAGCCACCAGATTATCTCTGCTAGCAGGGTACAGCTTTCCTTTCTGGCCCTGGTTTCTTTCTTTTTGAGGACTGGGGTAAGACTTTACTTATTGCTTTCTCTTCACCTTTCGATCTCCTTTACCTTTTAACTCCTATTTCCAATCACTTTCAATTCACAGGGTCACTACTACTATTGTAGGAGAAACTATTATTATTAGAGCTCCCTAGTATACAGCCATTCTGACCAGGACTCAGGAGCACTTGAAGAACATTTGAATAGGAAGCAAGACAATGCCCTAAAAGTTCCACCTCCCACGCTAAATCTGCTCGAGGCAAGTCCTTAATCAGAGTGAGATTAACATAGGGGAAAGCAAATTCAGGATTGGATCCAGAAAAAAACAATTTCTGAGTAATGGAGCACTGAGACATGTGCTTCTAGAAGGTTTCAGCCATCATGTATGTAACCCTGGTAATGGCAATGGTAATGTTATGGATAAGAGCTTAACAAGGTACATTTGATATGTGTTATGCAACTTGCCTTCTTCAGAGAGGGCCCTGAGCTTTCGGACAGCATTCATAAACTCCACTCTGTCTTCATTAAATTGCATGAAGTCGTCAAAATACTTTCGTGCCCCCTGTTTTATCTCCTCCTCAGTCTCATCGAGGTACCTTCGAATTTTAACAAAACATTCTTGGACATACTCTATTGCACAAATTGTTGTGTTCCTGGCAGCATTTTCAGCCATAGCTATTTCACGGTTTAATCTGGTAATTAATTCAGAAGCAGTGTTCAGCTTTTTTTCCATAAGAGACTGAAGCTTTGGAACGGTTGTCTCTATATTGTCGATAACATGGTCAGAGAGCTCCGAAGCCTGCGAAGTCTCCTTTTTGCAAATGATGCACATAGGCTGCAGTGTTGTGAGGTTAAAATAATCCAAGGTGTGCTTATGAATGCAACATATGGCTCGGAGTTCGGTGACTTTGCCATGTTGTGATTTCCTCTCATTCCCACAGTGTTCACTGTCATAACAACTGCTACAGAACATAGCAGAACATTCTGGGCAATAAAACTCTGCTGTGTTACCATTGCAGTATTCATGGCATTGTGGTATCTGGATGTCTGTAAATGATGCTTCCATTCCCTATGTAAAACAGGCATAAAATGAGATTTCTTTGTACTGATATAATTATCCTTGAGTTCACCTCAGAGCTGTAGAGAATACGCTGGAGTTAGGGACTAAGATAATTAACAGTAAAAACCAGTGAGTAAGAACCTGGGTTTTAAAAACCTGTTACTTTAGGCTAAAATTTGTTGGTTAAGGTTCTCTATACATGAACTTGTTTAGCCTAAAATTTGAAACAGGTTCTTATTTTTTAAAATTTATAAAAAAAATTCTGTACACTCGGGCAAATAAGATTAGTCAACATTCAGGACTCTCTGTGGAGACATAAGTGCCTTACCATACACTCCAACTGCAATGTAACTATGTATGCAGATTTTATACAAGGAATAAGCTGCGAATACCATTAAATACTGTTAGCTACAATATACCTTTTCTTAAGAAAGTACAAATCGATTTAAGAACCTAAATAGCTTGAATTTGTACTAACTACCATTTATGTAAGAATCTGTTTAGGCTAACTTAGGAAAATGCAGGTTCTTACTCAAGGGTTTTTCCTGTATATTCAAATGCACATCATATCAATAATGATTCTATAATTTTTTATAACTATAGGCCATAACTTACAACCATTTTTTGGGAACGGTGGAAAATATAAAATTGTCTGTTCAACTTTGAGAACATCGAGGCTTGTCTGTGGAGAGTAAGATTGGGTTATAAAGGTATTCCAGTGGAAACTGCAACACCGCAAAATTTAAATTAGAAACTGCAATAAAAATGATGAAAACCGAAACACCGCGGACGTTTGGTAAAAGTAATCAAAATGGCCGGAAAATTCAGAAATTACACTCTTCAAGAGAAGGTAGCCTGTTGGAAAAACTTCGAAACCGTACGCACCTTTCATTTCAAAACCGGAAACGGAAAGAACATTCCAACACAAAACCACTTTTACTTTTTATAAAAAGCGAAAAACCGAAGATAACCCTTTCTTATTTAAAAAAAAACACAGTAAATTTCAGAGCAAACCAAAATACAGTTTACACCACTGCAAAACCGAAATGCCCCTCATGCTTACCGCAGGTCTGTTCATATTTCCAAACAAGAGCAAGATGAATCGATGTTTTTAGTTTTAACTTTGGTCATGTTTTTTTGTTTGTGATGTGACAAAGACACATTTTCGGTCCATGATATACCACTGATCTGAGAAACGCGCCATTTTTTTGCGTTTTCTGAAGCGTAGAATATGACAATCATGTGCATGGTGCATCCATAATGCTCTGTATTTTTGAACATGAAAGCTGTTTTTCTTTTCATTTGAGAACAATTTTTAACCCATATCAATACCCTATTTATTTTTTTTTTATACGCTTCCTCAATTCTTACCTAAGCTTTAGCTGCAGCACTTCAGTTTAATTCAGGACTAAGCTAAGCTAAGCTTGTATAAAAATCACAGAGATCCACAGACGATGCACACTCACGTGGGTCTCCAAAAAGCAGACTAGAGCTGCGCTTACACCCCTTTGCTCCTCTAATACATTTAAATTAGATTTATCCTTTAAAATTCTACAATAGTAAAATACTTACCGGCCGGAGGATTACAAATTCTGTGAAATTGTTCATGAAATGTCGCTACTATTTGAACTGGAAGGATCGTTACGAAATCCTTACGAAATCCGTGAATGTTGTTACACTCGACCCAATCCTCCTTTTCACATATTGCGTAACCCTCAGGTGTCACGTGGTGCCTCACGTGGTAGGACCATGAGAGATCGCCTACCCTGGGGTATTTCTCGGGCTCCTGGCATTGGTCATTTGGGGTTAGCCGATTCAACCGTATAAAAAGAACACCGCGAAATGCCAAATCATGGGGACAGGCACGGTTATTGGCTCCTGGGACAGGACAAAGCTGAAGTCTTGAAAAAAGCTAAAAATCGCAGATCCGTGCCATAAATGAATGGAAACAAACCTAACAGAGTGCTCTGTGCTATAATTGCCAAAGAAAACTAACAACCTGAGAGTTTTCCCCATATCTAGGATGGTCAACCCGTCTTTCTTCGAGGGGTAGGTAATATAGCTAAGCTCTTTGAAGACGCAACAAGAAAAGTGGCACTTTATGTTAAAATAACACCTCCGGTGGCAATCTTTGTAGCCCGTAACAATTTCTCTTTTCACTCTTTAAATGTATCGCGAAGCTTACGAGAGCCTCTACTAACGGTCTGTCCTCCTCAATAAGTTGCTCTTCTCTCCAATTTCTTAAAAAGTGGCCGCCTGCTTACATTTTCCGCTGACTGGTGTTCGGCTTGTGCAGTGAACATTTGCCTCATCTGACGTTCGAAAACATGTCCGCTTCATGGTACGTTAAGCTACGCTCCAGGCTCTTAGTTATAAGGAATCTCATTAGGAATTTCAGAGTAATTTGTTTCCGCCACTGCCCGCTATGCCTGCGCGACCCTCTAGCCACATGACCTCTTTCTTAAGTGCGCTACCTCTCTTTCTCCCCAACATCCGAGTGGAGTGGCGGCCCAAATCACGGCCGCCTAAGGGATGACCGGTCAATTTAGGATCCTAACAGCGTAAAGACAGAGTGAGATCTGGATATGATAGTACGGGGGTTCCAGAACTCGAGATTCATCTGATTCAAAGCGTTGTTCTTTTATGAAGTCTGGAGTAAGTGTGGATATCGCCGCATAAGAGACTGGACTGTATGGTTAACTACAATACCTACCCTGGGTTGTTGCGCTTAGTCACAGGTAGCCCAAGACCTTCAGCAATGGGCTCCTCCTTTGGTAATGCTCACACGAGTGTCACGGAATTTGAGCGCGCGTGGGGAAAACTTCGCCTTTCTGACAGGGAAAATTGCTCTTGACTTGAGAACGCGCGGACGTGTAGTTTTTAGTCAAACTGTTCAAAATTAACCTGATTATCTCATTTGTAAATGGAATAATCTTTCCTTATTATAAAATTATATATAAACAAACATGTACATGAACGAATAAAAAATTAAATATTCCTTACACGTACATTGACTGGCCCGCCAAGATTATCTCTAGCTACCTGCGGCCGGGCCAGTGCACTTTTGTAAAACTTAATGATAGGGAAAATAAAGACTATTGTTGTTGTTGTTGACGACTTTAAATTAAAATTGCTCACCTGAACCTGACTCGTCCCCGGTTGCCACTCGGTCTCCTATTAATATTAATGAAGGGGAGACTGAGGGGTGATGGGCAAGTGTCTGTCCTTTTTGTTCCCTTCCTTCCCATCACCCCTCGCGCTCCCTTCGGTCACGCTTCTCGCGTTCCGTCCTCCGCGCGTGCGATCCAAATAGAGACGAATTGGGATGAGTCAGCACCTGAACACTAATCAGACAGGCAGGTGCCAGTTGGTCAAAAGGTGGATAACGCTATCTAATGGATAAATCCCTATCCTGTGGATGATGGAATTGGTTTTCCTCATAAATTAATACTTATCCACATCTAATGTTTGAACAATCGGGGCCAGATGAGCAAGGAGTTTCGGTGGATTTGAAGCGATTCGTTGGAGCTTTAATTCCAAAAGCTTCTTATCTTTTGAGAAGAATACACAATACACAAAGAGATAACAATTAGAGTTCAAGAAAGCAATTTGAATTAAAAGTTAAGCACAAATTTACTTTCTTATAGACTGGAATTTTTCCCGATCAAAACCTCAATCATTTGGTTACCTTTGGATTAGTGCCTCATTTTTCTTTCCGTTCTCAAGAACACAAGATTTTTAAGAGCCACAGATTGGTTTAACAAAACTGATTTATTTATATTAATCATACAAATACTTTGTTGAAGTAACCTTTTTATTTCTGCTGTGTTTTACGAGATCTTCAGAAGAAACACTCAGACAGAGCCTCAATAAATAATATTTTCCTAACTGCTTATCTCTAACGCGTGGCTGTTATGTTATAAATGGATGTTTCTTAAATCTGTACAATTTTTTCCATCGAAAGAACTAAGATAAAACGCGCATCTTTTAACGAAAGCAAATATAGCGAACACTGTTTTTCTTAGACGAAACTAACTTGAGACAAAGGTATCTCCACGAAACGTCCCGTTCCCATTATTATTGATCGTTCGGGAAACGTTGATAAAATCTAGGCGTCTCAGTTTATACGGTTACCGGTAACTTAAAAGACATGATTATTAGGATCTGCATCCCGCTAGCGATAGTTCCATAATTTTGGTTCTCACCAATACTTGGAAACAGTGAAAATATGTATCTACATTACTTGGAGAAAAAGCCCAATAAAATCTTTGAAAAACGTTTTCCAATGATGTTTCTACTTGATTAACCTTGATAAGACACATCCTTATTCTATAAACATGGGCACTGGGTGTATCAGTTCAAAGAGGACAGACGGCAAATTGATATTGCTCGAAATATCAATAAGTCGTAATATATCAGTACACGAAACGGTAAAAGAGAAAATTATTTGCTCGAAACCGAAAATTAATACAGCAACAAAAACAATGAAACTGAAAAACCGTTCCGTGCTAGCAAAAAAAATTTCCATCGATGATAATTTGGAGTTAGCGATCAAAAGAGAAAAGTCCACTCTCTAAAAACCTTTTGGACGTTTTCGCAGCTCATTCAAAGGCGATGTTACATGGGACGACTGGCATTTTCACCTCGCGCAAAACAGTTGCTTGCACCATCGTTGCGACACTGCTTGAAATTGTTACATGCAACATTGTTTCAACATTGTTGTCCTAAAAATCGTCATCACAAATCGTATCGTGTAACATCACCTTAAAATAACTCTGAATTGAACCATTTAAAGAAGGATGATTTTCAAAACGACCAATATCAAAACAGTTCCTGCCTGCAAAAACTGGGCGTTTAGGAAACATCAATGAAGTCTAGAAATATTATTTTTCATTTCTTTTCACTGCCTTTCAGTAAGAAGCGTTTCGGCGCGTTTTTTCGCGGCGCGTACAGATTACAATAGCAAAATCGACTGTCATACTTTTGGGTGTTACTCGAGAATGAAACACTCTCCTAAATGAAAGGGGTATGGGAAACGAAACGTTTCATAGGAATGATCTACTATTCAAAACTACCGACCTCCCAAGGCTAAGTACGGTATGTACATTAGTGCCTATCTACATGTAGGTATCGCATGCTGAATGAGGTTCGTCTTGCCCTGACATGCGGGAGACTACCGTAAAATTCCGAAAATAAGCCCCTCCAAATATAGGTCCGCCAATGCGGTAACGCAAAAAACCATCCGTTAAATCGCCCCTCCAAATATAAGCCCCCCAGGGGCTTGTACTTGGAAATTTGCCCTCAGATACAAAGTAAAACAAAGAAAAAATGGTAAATTTACTTCCAACAATAAGGCCAGCCCAATCTATTTTGAAACGGAAATGTCCTTCCCTAGATAAGTCCCTCCGAATGTAAGCCCCTCCAAAAATAAGCCCCTCAAAAAGGGCCTTTGAAAAATATAAGCCCCGGGCTTACTTTCGGAATTTTACGGTATTCACAGTATTTTATGACCTATCCTCTTCAAACAATGGATTCAAATAATTGAACAAAACAAAACTATGAGAAGGTTCTATTTGACCTCTCGAGACCACCTAAACCATTCAAACAAGATATCCTGGGTACTGTATATCCGGTTACTTGTGCTAAATTGGCTCACGTATTCCATTTGAAAACTTCCGGAAGTGTCCTGGCTTGGCACTAGTCGATGACAATGTTTCCATACAACTCTTTTCGATACTCTTAACTTTTCGCTTTTTTCTTTTTGTTTGGAGTTTCCATTGAACTTTGGCTCCAGTTTTTTCTTTTCTGTAAAATTAAGAAATGACAATGATTAAAAGAAATACGTGAACAGTGACAATATTTATGACTCAACAAATAAGGATAAGCCAGCAGTCTAACACAAAAAAGGTTGGGACACTTCCTACAAACTCTGTTGTTTTTTACATTTTCGCCCGACTCCTCTCCCTCCAAGCAATGTTTTTTATCGCAGTTAACTCATCAACACTGGGAGGGCGAGAAGACAGTAAAGTGTCCCAACAATTTTGACTGAGATTGTAGCTATATGCAGATCATAGTATCTGTAGTATACATAGTATCTGCTATATGCAGATCATAGTATCATAGTATCCTAAGTATCTTGATGTATGTATGACCGCGGCACCAGTCATGGCGGCCACTTGTTTGTTTGCTCTGCATATTTTTTGTGTTTGTTGTGTTGTTATGACAACTCAAGAAGTGCAAAGTTCCGACGGCTGATATTGTTCATATCTACTGCGCGCTAATTCGCTCTATACTAGAGTACGCCTCCTCCTGTCTTTGCTGGCTTGCCTAAGTATCTTGCTTGCTATCTCGAGAACGTGCAAAAAAGGGCCCTTTCCATCATTTGGCCTGGTATTTCGTATGAAACAGCACTTGACAAAGCTGCATTATCCACTCTTTCTGACCGTCGGGCAGTCTCGTGTATTAAATTTATAGGTAAGGTTCGGCCAGGTAACCCGTTATACCCACTAATACACAACAGAGTGGTACCTATATCTAGCAGCGTGTGTCTAAGATCAGGGAGTTCTAGCAGACCCATGGCAACAAGGACTGAACGTTTCTCAAATTTTGTTAGTGTTAAATATCAATCTTGTCAATAAATGTAGCGTATTATTATATATATCACAGCTTGTAAGGTATCCTAAAATTCATTCGTCCGACTGCAAAAGGGACAATAATTCAGTGATTTGATTTGATTTAAACCAGTGATTTATCAATCAAGTTGAAACAGGTTTGCGCTTAAGTCTGAATATGTGTTTAAACTGTCGAAAAGTAATTGTTCTTCGCTTTCATAACGGAGTAAACAGAAGAGCCAGGAAGCCCACTAAAAGTGACTCGCAAAGAGACGAGAAGGATAATAAACGCATATAAAATTCCAAGTTGATGGCGATTTTCACATGCGCGTTGCGCTTCGCTCGCTACGTAGAGTGCAAAGTGCGATGGCAAGACGCACTTTCAAGTCCGACGTGCTCCAAATCCTCCAAATCCCTTGAGTAAAGAGTGACCTGCTCCATAGCTGGTGACTGTCTGGCTGACAAAGAGACTGACTGGCTGACTGATTGAGAAATGAGGGATAAACTGACTCGCTGACTGATAGTGAATGGCAGTGAATGTCTGCCCTGGTTTTTCAAACGTTGGATAGCGCTACCCAGCAGCGATTTCCACTGGATAAAGTTTTAACAAGTGGAAGCGGATAGCGTTACCGCCTTTAGAACAACTGGGGCCTGATGAACAGACTGACTGCCTGAGTGAATATGAGTCCAAAATGGACAAACTGACTGATAGATTCGATAACCAGTGACTGATTGCTTGAGTTATAGTCATCGTAAACGACTGCCGTTGTCTAAAAGACGTATTGACTGACTGTTAGTCGCATAAACTGGATCAAGTGTCTGATAAACAGGCAGACAAGCTGACTGACCCACTGTTAGTGTCACCAAAACAAATAGCCCACGTTCGAAATATTAAAATTCTAACGTGAATCTGAGGCTTTCTGGTCATTTTTCTATATTTGGTTTGGTTTTCTTTGTGCTCGATTCTCCTCTGGGAATTACGAGACAATGGCGTCGTGAAAAATTTGCAGTTTTGACCCTACAGCCTCGGAGTCATTGTAGAATTTTTAATAATATATCGAACGTGGGCTATTCAAAGAAATGTCCCTTGATAAGCCAGTAAATAATGACTTATCTTACCTGAGAACTTTTAATTTTCTTTTTTAGGGCCTCGACGTCCACTTTATTGTCAATCTCTGTTAATAAAATAAAAAGTCTGTTATTCACATCCTGTAGCGCACTCAAGGATAATACATTAGCAGTAATCTTTGGCCGTGTGAGGGGAAGACAGCAGGAGTAAGTGGAAAATGGGAGGTCCTTGAGACTGATTGCCGGTACGGGGGTTAGCTATTAAAATAACAGGAACTAGGGCACTACACCATCTAGTGACTCAAACGAGTATGAGGTCCTCGCACCTGCAAGGGATACAAAAACGGGCCTCCCACTTAACCCTTCGTGTTAAAGACAGTCAAACTTAAAAAGGCGCTTTAAGTCTACCTGTAACCAACGGCTCAAATGAATCAACTCCCGAATGCAAAGAGTATAGCACGATCTGCACATGCGAGGGTTTGTTGCATTGAAGAATCACATTTCATAGCTGACTCTTTTTATTTCCACATAGAACGCAATCGACACTGTAGTCTCCTTCGCAGCCGTTATTAGGGTCGTCACGCAACGCTCCTCCCCAGCGTTGCGTGACGACCCTAATAACGACTGCGAACAAACGAGACTATCGCCACTGTTGATTCTAAAGTTATGCAGGGCACGTGTCACACACGAGCCTTGTACACGGCCCACCTAACAATGACAACAGATTTCGCCCCGTGTAAGGTACTGGTAATACGGATTCGAAATCCAGAAAATTTTGTGGAATCCGGAATCCGGAAACATTTTTGCTTGTGGAATACGGAATCGTGGGCTTTGGAATCCAGAATTCAGCTCAAGGAATCCGAAGTCCCCTTGATGATTGGAATAATTATCCAGAATCCAAGTTCCACTGATATCGAGTCCGGAATCCAGTACCTGCAATCCAGAATCCACAGCGTGAAATCCAAAATGCAAGACTGTCTCCAGGCTGTCTTGGATTACCATACACAGGGCGACAGACTGTTTGCACGTATCAAACACATCCCACTTAATTCAAAATTCAGCCAGTGACAGCTTAGTTACGAGATGATCTACACCAGTTTTAGAACAAAAGTGTCACTATAACCTAAGAGCGAGGAGGACAGATCATAATAAACGTTTTCAACCCATCGGCTGACTCACTGATTGCTAAGTAGTTGTCAAGACGATAAATAAAAGGTTGTTCTGTATTGTATAGTAATTCTATTGTATGATACTGGGGTCGATTTAATAAAACATTTACGTGTGTAATTTACAAGTGTAGCCATTGTTTTAAAGTGGCTTTGCACTGTCAAGTAATTTTTACGTGCGTACGCACGTAAATTTTGCACACGTAAATAAAATAGAGGCAATGTACGGAAGGTCGCACGTAAATGTGAAAGTTGAGCCTCGCTCAACCTTTACATTTTGTAAAAGTTGAACCTCGCTCAAACTTTACATTTTGTAAAAGTTGAACCTCGTTCAACTGTTACATTTACGCACGGTTTTTATACATTGCCTCTACTTTATTTACGCGCGTAAATTTACATGCGTAGGCACGTAAAAATTACGCGACAGTGGAAACCCACCCTTTGAGTCTGAAAACGATAGCTACACTTGTAAATTACAGTTAAAAAAGTGTTATCAAATCGACCTCTGGTTTATTGCCCCCGCAGGGATTTCGCCCAGAAGGCGAAATCCCGAGGAGGCACTCTAGTAACTCGCGCGTATATTAAGGAAAGTACTTACAGTTGAAATGTACAGTCGTACAGTCAATATAGAAAAAATCTCGATTTGCTTGAACAGGAGCCGCGAGGAATCGGTAGGTAATGGTGACGTTTCTATTGTTTGCGCCCGCAAATACGAAATGGTTAGGATGACGTAAAGACAGAACATCCCCAAGGGACCGCTTAGGTAGATTTTGTGACATTTATTGTGCAGTTGACTCGGTGGCAAATTATAACGCCGCGCAATGTAGGCAAAAACTCTCAAATTCTGCGTAACCCTCTAAAACTTGCATTTTTGACCATATTTGGGTGTAAGTAAGACCCCATATTTGGTTAGTGACGTCACGGTCTTGTATTTACAACTCGTGGTCCGACATTGGGTGATTCAGTGTGCACCTGTTCATTGTTGGTTCAAGAGGACCTAACAGGTGAGCAAGCTTTAATACGATTTCTAGTTTGAAAGGGCAATTGGTGCTCTGGTTTGCTTTATAAATTGCGTTTAAAGCAGCAGCTTTAAATTTTGTGGACCTTTTATTTTAAAATTTATTCGAGAGATTTTGTCAACCAGCATGTTTTTTTTTGCTGCTCGATTTACATTGAGACAGCCCAAAACTCCCGTGAGGAATGCAACGAATTTGCGGACCTTTTTGTTTTGAAGACTATCATTATGCCTTTCAAGACACTCTATGTCCTGTGACACTCGCTCATTAGATCTCTGTATTTTATTCAAGTTTATATTTTTATACCTCTGATACATTCCGCCCCATTCTTGCGCTTTTCACACATTTTACTTTACACCAATTGTTTCTTACGTATATTACCACGCGAAACATTTTTCTTATCCCTGATGACGCTATTGTTCGGAAGTTAACTATTGTTTATAATTTCAGCAGTCAAAGGCCTCATTTGAACTATCTTTTTCTTTCTAACGCTTATAGTTTTGATGCAATTGAATTTTCCATGAAACATAAGTACTAACTTGCTCATATTTACCAACAAAGCTTCAAGCCATGTTGTTGTTGTTTAATAATTAAAAAGTGAAAGCCTAAAGACACGATGTGCCAAAGTTGTTGTTTTGAAGTTGGGTGCCATTCTTTTCCGATAGCGGAATCCATTTTAAACCTAAAAAAAAATATCGCGAAGATCTGAATAGGCACATTTCACAAAAGATAAACGAATTCGCCTCGTTGGCACTTGCCGGAAGGTACCCCTAGTTTTATTGTATTATACTAGGGTCGATTTAATAAAACAGCCACACAAGTGTAATTTACAAGTGTAGCCATTGTTTTAACGTGGACTTCCACTGTAGCGTAATTTTTACGTGCGGACGTGCGTAAATAAAAGAGAGGCAATGTACGGCGGGGACGGTCGCGCGTAAATGTAAAAGTTGAACCTCGCTCAACTATTACGTTTACGCGCAGTTTTTATACTTTGCTTTTATTTTATTTACGCGCGTAAAATTTAAGTGCGTAGGCATGTAAAAAATACGCGACAGTGGAAACCAGCCTTAAAACAATAGCTACACTTGTAACAATAGCTACCCTTCTAATGTACCACGATTATAGATATGCAGGTCCTTTCTCAAAATCGTAACAATTCAACTGGTAACTTAACAAAGCGAACCTCACGTCCTCTAGATATTTTTGACACACCAAAACTGTAAGTGCCAAAAATTGCGTGACCTACGTAGCCATTCAAATATGTGTAAGACCCTCAGTAATGTATCGCTATATCGGCTTATGATACTAATCACCGATCATATCGATTTGCCCGTAAGATGTACCGTCGCAGTCGCTTTCGCTTGAAAGAAGCAAGAACGTCCACGATTCTTTGCAGTTTTTTGAGAGGATGGCATCCTTCTCTCAGCTTAAACGACGTTTATGTAACCCAACAATATTCTTACGGAAACGAAAAGTGTGCGGCTTGGTCTTTTGCGTCGCAACCGGAATCCTGTTTATAAAACAGCTTCTCATTGAAGGTACGGTTGGAGTCTAAATCCTTCTCTAAATGTGGCTTTTTGAATGAAGTGATATTTACAGTGGAAGCACTCACGTAGGTGGACAGCTCTACCTACGGCCGCCTTAACAAAACCCCGTTTTTCTCAACTCCCGTTCAAACTCTGTATTTTTTCATTCCCGTAAGCGGCCAGCTCCAGTTACGGACTCTTTTACGCGTCCCGAGGGTGTCCCGCGCTCACGAGAGCTTTCACTGTATCTCAGAACTAATTATAATCATCGGGCGCGGGATAAAGGACGCCCTGTAGTACAGAGTAAACCGCCCACCAACCTATGAAGTCTTTTACACACTATTTTCTATCTTACGCAAACTGAATAATTTCGACATTGACACAGAAAATGGTTTTGACCTAGGTTAACTGTTTTCATAAATTTTTATACAAAAATTTTGGCGTGGAGATAGAAAGTTTTGCAGACATTCGTATGGAAAATTGATCCATGTTAGACGCTTTGTTGTGAGGTCAACCTCAAGATGTCCTCTTCGAGTCGAATTTCGGTTTGTTTACCAAACAACGTCTGTATTTCGTGACCTGTATAGAACCAATCTCGACTCTTAAATTATATTTGTCATGCCAATTATTTATAAAGCATAGAGTTTTGTTAGGCTAATTCTCGGGGTAGGCCTAGCTGCAAATATCACGTGAAATCGCCTAAATATGTCTCAGGAAATTCCTGGTATTTTTCTTAAATATCTCGCTTTTGTCCATTAAATATCGTTAAAAAAATTCTAAATATCCCAAATATTTAAACGACATTATAACCTGATAAACTGATAATCACTAGGAGCTGGCGATCTTAGTTTGTCCAAAAGCGATGACGCTTGTTTACGTCCGCCACAAAACGTGAAATAAGGCATTTTCCCATCCTAGTCGTGCAGTGACGGCAAAGAAATCTACAAAAAAGCGTGATGCACGTGCAAAGTTGTTGTTTTGCCTATTCAACCTATTGCCTTTTTGGCGTTCTCGTGGTCGTCGCCGTCGTTGCATCTAAATGTCCCTAATATTGTCTTGAAACCGCTCTCCAGGAGAGCAAGTTTAATGCCCCTTCCACACTCATCCGGATAAAAAATGCGGTTCCAAAAATGTCCAGACTCGTGTGGACATGGCCTTGGTTTGTCAATAGTCTCGGGGACCACTAACTAATGAATCAATCTGGATTCTTTTTAAGGTGGCTCGATGGGGTTTTTCAGGGTTAGTGCCTCTAAAGTTTGAGCATAAACTACGTCGCCATTAACAAGGATTTGGAAAAAATTACCACGACAGCTGTATTAGATAAAGATGAAAATTTTTTTATTATCAGGGTTACGATGACATCGGAGTTGTCATAGCAGCGAAATGACGTCATTACCTATTTTACTTACAGCCGTATTTCTTAGTATTGGGGACTTTTCTTCAGAAATAGTTCACGAGAGTGTTTTCCTCCTATAGCCACCTCGACAATAGTGAAGTTTAAGCGAAGTTTATGAGAGCGTTATTGAGATATTTGGGATGACGATTCCATGGTTAGAAATAAAGTAAAAACTGGGCAGTCTTGATGTTCGGCCATTAGCGGTAGAAATCGAAGCGCTTTTGAAATGCAATTTCACCTGAGAGTAGTTTCAATCTTTTTAAAAACGTGTGTGAAAGGTCATGGAGACTAGCCGATTGCTAGAAAGAAGGATTTGATTATTACGTATCGAGGCGCTCCTGTTAGCGGTTTTGTTAACATTTTGGTCTATTTTAACAAATGAGCGGATAATTTGAAAACCGCCGATAGATTTTTTTTAAAAAAATTTAGATTCCCGAGATTAACCGTCGTTTTATATGACGTTTGAGTTTCAAGATTATTGATATCTTGTAAGGCAGTAAAATAAGCGCTACATTCGCTAATTTTTTGTCGGAAATTTTGTGTTTACAAGTGAAAGCCTCTCATTATTCAGGCGGCGTATTGTCTCCAAGTTTCATATTTTCGTACACAACAATAGCTAACATCTTTGCATATATCAAATGCATTGTTAGTTACTGCTGCTCACGTCAAATGAAACCTGTAGACAATATCCTAAA
Organism: Porites lutea; assembly: GCF_958299795.1. NCBI lineage: Eukaryota > Metazoa > Cnidaria > Anthozoa > Scleractinia > Poritidae > Porites > Porites lutea. The sequence continues at coordinate 19,838,555 of NC_133206.1, forward strand.
TAATGAAAGGCTCTCACTAGTTAACACAAAATTTCCGACAACAAATTAGCGAATTGTAGCGCTTATTTCACTGCCTTACAAGATACCGATAATCTTGAAACTCTAAGGTCATATAAAACGATAGTTAATCTCAAGAATCTAAAAAAAAAAGGCTGTCGAGAACGATTTTGGAAGAAGAGCTCCTCGTGCCGAGAAATACGGCTGCAAGTAGAATAGATAATGTCGTCATTACGTTGCTATGACAACTCAGATGTCATTGTAACCCTGACCATGACAAATTTTCGTCTTAATATCAAAGGTGACGAATTATTCCCTAACTTTGGCGCGAAATTTCAGCATTAATTTGTAATTTCAAATATGAAATAACAAAATTGCCATGGCAACCTTCCGTACGTCTCAGTGTCAAGATGGCGACGAAGTTTTACAATGTCACGAATGAAGATGTCAGGGCACAAAAAGACGTCTAGAAAACCTGAACACACGAAAGAGCACATCAAGAAGGATTATAACAGGTATTTTGTCGAAAAACTCTGAACTTAAGCCAAATTTAAGCTCTAAACGTTCGAGAGAGTGCAGGAGTTCTCGATCTATACGATTCAGGATAGACATGTCAAAAATTCAGGATAGACATGTCAAAAATCCAAGATTGCTAACGTAATTCGTCACCCATGATATTAATAGGTAATCAAATGGTATACTCGTGAAATTAGGGAATAATAATTTCACTTGCGTTTTGTCCAAATCCTAATAATTTCCCTCGCCTAAAGGCTCGGGAAATTATAAGGATTTGGACAAAACGCGCGTGAAATTATTCCCTAATTTCACTCGTCACCATTTGATTACACATACTTATCTAATACAGCTGTGGTGGTAATTTTTCTACATGCTTGTTACTGGCGATGTAGTTTCTGCCCAAACTTGGGAGATATTGACCCTAAAAAAACCCATCGAGACACCTTAATTGTTATTCATAGGATCTCAAGGGCAGACTGTTCACCAGATGACGTCACCGGATGTAGATTTAAATGCCCCAAAAACAACACAGGTAAAGTGTCTCAAGTCCACGCTTAACCTAGACTACCTACAGTCTTTTAATATCTGTAGAGTTATCTATCCCAGAGATCCAGTTGGCAAAATTTGAGGAAAAGGGATTTTTTTCTTTCTGAAACCTGAAAAGAGTCTCTGATTTAACAATCGCCGGATGAAGTTTTATTTCTTGCAGTGTTAACCAGTGATTTTATAAAGATAATTTTTATTATTAAATAATAATCATGATAATCATAATCACAATAATAATCATAACAACAATTATTTAGGAATAAGCTTAGAGGGGTGCTTTTAGACAAATTTAAGAGGGAGGAATGATATCCTAATGATTTGCAATTGTAACTTTAAATAATTTGTATATGTTTTTATTTTTATCCTTTTCTTTGTAATTGGCACTGAAAAGCCCCTTTGGGGAAGTGGTCAATAAACGTATGTTTTTTATGTTTTTTTAAAACAATAATGATAATAATAATCATAACAATATTAATAACAGTAATTATAGGTGTTAGAGTGATTTTTAACTGGTAGGCAACTACGCAGTAATACACGTTAATTTCATCGTCTTCTTTTGTTTACGTCTAACTATTTGACACTGACTGTAATGTCAGATATTGCTTCAACATTAATATTAACATCAATAATAATCATAATAATCATAATAATAACAACGATTGCTATTAACACCTATTTAATATTATTTTAAGGTCGGTACACACATGCGTAAGTGGTTCCAGGACACCTTTCCACAAAATTCCCCAAGGGAATTCATTGATGACTACCGCTTAAAAGCTAGCCAAGCATGTGTCTGCAAACTTTAGAAAGTGATAATGGCGTGAACTTGTAAATTAGTATTTTAGCATCTTTTTAATATTTGTATTTCATCAAAATTTTAGTCTATGATAGTGGAATGTAAATTGGTCATATGATGGCTGCCGCTTAAAAGCTAGCCAAGCGTGTGTCCGCTAATTTTAGAAAGTCGATAATGGTGTGTGCTTGTAAATTAGTATTTTAACATAACAATAACAATAATAATAATAATAATAATAATAATAATAATAATAATAATAATATTTATAGGTATTAAGGATGTCCACAAGAAACAGTGTCATGAATTTGTGGTATTGCCTTAAACCCTAAAAAACAGAAAACCCAAAAGTATGGTTCCGTTATGTTTAAAATTACCATTATACCACCCCACCTGAATTAAGTCTTATAAGTGCATGTCGTTGGCTGACGGTTATCAGAATGGAAATGGATTGCAACTTGAAAAACGTGGGCCAACTTTTCCTAGTCTGACCGCTTTATTTTCCTTTTGGAAGCATCGTTTGATCTTTTACTTACAGTTGTTACAGTTTTGTAACAGAGATCTGATTCCAAGATTCGATTCGACAGAGATCTGGATTGACTGGAAAAACGAAATGACTCGTTGAGAAAGCGAAATTCCTAGTAGGAGAAAAGATGAGTGACGAATTTTTTGACACAGAAATGTAGAGCTGAACAAGGTGATATCGCACCTTGGGGCAACGGTAGATAAAGTTGTATGAAAGTTTCAAATGATTTCTTTTCTGTTTTTTAGATTGACTACGAAAAGAGGCAGCACGATCGCCTACAAAGAATACGAAAATACTGCAACGACTCCAAAAACAACGCTGAAATATTTCATCAATTTCCCAAACGAAACCACTTTAACTTTGTGGTCAGCGACAAACATAAATTCATCATTTGCTACGTCCCAAAAACGGGAGCAAGTCAATGGAAAGACTCGCTTCTAAATATCCTCTCCATTCGTCCTGTAACGCCAAATCACGATATCGACCTATTTGACTATCATCTCTTTAAATTTCTGAACAGCTATAAACCGAAAGAGAGGCAAGAAAAGCTGGCTTCCTACAAAAAGTTTTTCTTTGTTCGGGAGCCTTTCGAAAGAGTGTTATCAGCTTATAGGGACAAGTTCGTCGGAAAAACGACAAAATTGTATAATAAGCTGGGCAAAGATATAGTCAATAAGGTTCGTCCTTCTGCGGGAAAAACAGACAGTTGCGTTGAGTGTTCTGGGCCAACGTTTGACGAATTTACGTCATACATTGACACATTGCCAAATAAGGCCACGTGGGATATGCACTGGCGCCCTGCACACCAGACATGCTATCCATGCGCTATAAACTACGACTATATCGGTTACTTCGACACTGCGAAAGAGGATGCTGATTACATTTTAGAAAAGCTGCATTTAGACAAAGAAGTGAAATTCCCTTCGTTCAATGGATCCAGGACACCAGAATTGCTAAGGGGATACTATTCGCAAATACCGCTGGATCGCATTATCAGAATTGCGGAGATTTACCGCACAGACTTTGAAATGTTCGGTTACAAGTACCCAGACCCCATCAAAAAGCTCTTTAGGGACTGGGTTTGAACGAATAACTGTGTGTTTGCAGCCTGCATTGACTCTGTTTTGTTGAATACTGTCTTTCTTTTTATCATGGAAATTATGCTAAACATGAGGATATGAAGAACATAGCTCAGCGGGTGGAGGTTCCTAGAGGATCTGGTGGACGTGCAGCCAGAAAAACCGAAGCTTCCGCTCCTGATGGAAGAACTCAGTTTTCTCTTTCTTTCGAATCGCCTGAGTCACTGAATAGTTTAAGTTTGCACGGTCAACTTATGCCTCACTTACGATACCCACAATCACACCTGTAAATGGGACTATTCCATGTTTATTTGACCTAGGAAAGGTCAAGGTTGATCATCAATATGTTAAAGAAAAGGGCCTAGGTATGACGTTTAAAATGCGTCTCCCCATATCAATCAGGTGTCTAATCGTTTCTGTTCCCATGTGAACTAGACGGAGCGTCTACTTGGGTGCAAACTCTTATATTATTCACTTCGCCGGGCCTTACCTTAAGAGTATTTAAGAAAAGCAAATTTCATGTACATGACAGGTACCCAAGCACAAAGTGTGAGCGTCGCATCGTTACGTAACCTTCCATATAATAAGCATTAATCCGCTCTGGGACCAAACAAGAAAGAAGAAACACAATGAATAAATTCCGTCATATACGTTGGTTACGGAAACAATCGCTTTTTCCCTCTTCCTCTTTTCAAAAATCATTTATATTGCGAGGTTTGCGCAACAGTGCAGACGCTCATATTTCGAGCATTGGCTACCTATGGTGGAATGAATATCAAAAGTTGTTGCTACGAAACTGTCCCAAATTTTTTGGAATAACTGACATAATCTGGTTCAATAAATAGCGAATTAACGGACGAATACCATGAAATTTTATAACCTAATGCAAGCAAGCTGTCCCTTTCCATTAGTGACGCGAAGCGAGCCAAGAGAGAGAAATTCACGAGCGAGGGGGAAAGAAAGGAGAAAGGAGAGCTCTCCGCTTCTTTTCCCGCCTCTTGATAACAGTGAAAACTACTAAAAATTGAAAAGTCACCTTTTTTCTTGGGCTCCTTTTTGGGCTTATCTTCCACTGGTGGGATGAATGCCTTCTCTCGCTGAGTTTTTCTCTTTTCTTCGGCATCTGCCTGCCGTACCTATTCACATTAAAACAATACAATTTTCGGATCATTTGAAGTTTCTAGGTAACTGACCGCCTACTCCTCCCCTAAGTCACAATTTTTTTAAAGTAAGATATAAGTGTTAATTTGACTTGGGGGAGGGGTAGCTGCTTTTTAAGTCGGAGTCTGCGCGAAAGTTAACTCGTCCCAGTTTCCTTCTCGAATTTATGGCTATTGTTCACACCAAAAAAATTAAAATTAAAATTGAAAAAAATGCACTTTATTTGAGCGTCAATATATTTAGCATGAAAGCACTAACTGGTATACTACTGTTAAGTCTTCTACTAGAGACAGCGCTACCATTTTACGTAGTCATCCGAGCCACGCAAAGGTCTGGCCATTTGCAGAGCAAAGGGATTACCTTCACTTCTCAAGCATTTTAAGACCCCGAGTATTGGCCCGGCCCCGGGAATCAAACCCGCGACCCCCCCGCTATGCAGTCAAGCACTCTACCGACTGAGGCTAACCCTGCCGCGGTTAAAAAGGGAAAATAAAAACGAGTAGCTCTGAAGAAAATACAGGTAAACCGTGGCGGATCCAGACCTTCAGCTAAGTGGGGAGGGGGGGGGGGAAGGGTCGGTCATCCAGACCCCGAGATAAGGGGGGGGGGGACTGGTCTCCTCAGTGGATAACTGCACTAATCTAAACAGGCAAGTGAGAAGCTGTTTATTTTCCTTTCGTAAACAATCGATAGCATCGTTGATAACCCAGACTTAAGGATTATTTCGACAGTTTTCCCTGTTTTTTCTTTTAAGATTTTTTAAACCATATTTGAAATGAAAATAGCCCGGGTTCGCCGCTCGTCAAATATCTACCATTAGAAATCTCGAGTTAGCCTTCCAATGTTAATCGGCGACGGCAATACAGCAATCGCCATCGCCATCGCCATACAACAGTTGCGATTCTGATCCCATACGTGAATCGCGATTGCGATATGACAATCGCCATCGCGATACAGCAATGATTTTCTTCAGCCAACACATAACAGGGCTTTACAGAGTAAAAAGGTTTCTATTCCTGTGATATACCTTGGTAAGTATATATGCCTTGGTAAGTCATACCAATTTTACCTTTTTTTGTTGCCACGCCTTCAGTTTTCTTTCCTTTTCCTGCATAAAGTATTCACCACTTGCTAATTGCTTATCAATCTGAAATAATAAAAAGATAAAAACATTCAGTGGTCCAAGTCATTATAAGTATTTCTCCTGTTATGTAATATACTTTTTTATGCAGATCAGTTGGAGGCAACGAACGTCAGCGATGATGATCACAGTTACAGTTAGGGCCTGTTTACAAGGAGGTCGGTGGCCCCAGGTAGGTGGGGTAACCCGCCTGTCCATATCATCTCTTATTTTAACTTGATCACGTTTACATGATAAGTGGGGTGACCACATAAGAGATTATATGGACAGGCGGATTACCTCACTTACCTGAGGTCCCCCACCTCCATGTAAACAGGCCCTTCGTTTATACTAGAAATACGTGTATCGCAGAACCTCGCGAAGTTCGGGGGGGAGCCCATAAGGGGTGGGAGGACAGGAGAAAAATAAAGTAAATCATGTAACTGGGGAGGGCGGGTCTAATATTAGAAGCTGAGATGTACTTAATCTCCTGTGGATTGAATTTAACCTAGTGCTCTGGCTTTAAAAAGGATCTTCTGAGATTTAAATGGAGTTGCTGTTGTTAGCGAATGCTGAATAGGTCCCATTCCCCGATGTTCACCCCATTTAACCTTCCTACATGTGTAATTATGGTCAAAAGGAAATGGGGGCGATAGTGGATAACTGCCGGCTAATATGCAGTTACATTTGCTTAATAAAAGCTCACCCTTAAGTGCAATAACTATTTGTGAAATCTGTCAGTAGTAGTGAGTGGATGGCAATGGTAGGAGATAATGCTGCAGTGAAAACAACAATTAAATGCTGGTAATTGGAGAAAAAAATTATTGTTAGGTGCAAACTGGTGGCTGACAAGGCCGATACCGTAACAGCTATTAAGAGATGATAAGGGGAATGCCTGATGAGGGGTGGGAACAGCTTTGCCTCCTTAGCCTCTTTTCCTATAGAGTGGCACGTCAGTTAGCACCAAAGGAGATGGTGCCTTGGCGGACGCTACAGAACCAAGCAATTCTGTCGGCAGCCTTAGAACAGTCCAGTGTTTGGGGTCAATGCTGCAGGCATTGAGTGCCGTCTTTAGCGTGTCTTTGTAGCGCTTTTTCGGTACGCCTCTGTTGTAGTGACCGGTCGAGTGTTCTCCAAATAGTGTGATCTAGACGGCGGCCAGGAATTCTAGAGATGTGTCCTGTCCAGCGCAACTGAGGGTTGACTCGCTGCTAGTGAGCCTAGCATTCTCAAAGACGTGTAAGTTTATGTTGAATGAATTCTCAGGATGGTGCACAGGCAACGCTGGCGGAATCTTTATAGGACATGAATATGATAGCAATAGACAGTCTACTGTGCTCCCAACACCCAACAAAGAATTCAGGGAGTTTCATGTGGACCGAGGATTCACCGTTGACTCGTACTTCCGGGGGAATGTCATCTCCTACAGTCTTGCCAGGTTTCAGGGTTTCGGTCGCTTTTGTGGCTTCCTGGAGTTTTGGGATACCGTCCAGCCAGGTTTTTTTCCGGTGTTCTGGGATCAGGTTGATCGCAGCATCTTGAACAGAGCTGTTGACGCTGAAGAGTCCTTTAAAGTGTTCGGACTAGCGGCCCACAATAGAGGCCTTGTCTGTCAGACGTTTCTTGTCGTCTGAAATTCGGAGAGGGCTTAGCGTTTGGTAAGAGGGACCATACACGGCTCTCACGGCCTGGTAGAAAAAGCCATATTTGCAATTTCAGGATCCTCCGCAGGGCCATTCCACCACTTATATTTGATCTTTGTGAGCTTGCGTTGAAGCTTGCAAGAGAAGCGAAAGGCTGCTATTCTTTGAGGACAGGAAGGGTAAGCCAGATGGGCTTCGTCTCCGCGAAAAGTTGCTGTATTTCCCAGTTGTTCTCGTCGAATCAAGCTTCGTTTTTCTTTGACGAGAAATCTAGTTTATATCTCGGCTAAGCAGCCTGCAGAACAGTGTTCTTGAGATGGTCCCATTATGCTTCGGGTGTAAGGTCAACTGGAGAGTTCACGCTCAAGTTTGCACTGTGTTTCAAGCTAGAACTTGCTAGAGTTAAAGCGTAGTTCGCTGACACGTAATTTCATTTTAGGAGCCTGTCTATTCTCCTGTTTAGGTTAAAAAAGGACGTTGAGGTTACAACGGACGAAGCGGTGCCCTGAGTGACATTGAGGACTAGGCTGGCGTGAGACATGTCCCGCAAGTCTCAACGACACATAAGAATGTAGTGGATTAGGTGCTGATGTTCGGGCCATGGGTGAATCAAGGTAGCTTTAAACCGACGACCCGTGCATGCAGCAGATTGTAATGTAGACTGCGAGCAGTCTCTCTTTTCCTTCAGGTTTAGTAAGGGGAGTGCACGCGAGCGCGCGAGCGGCGAAGCCGCGAGACGCGCGAAACGAGGGCGCCATCAGTCACGCACGTGGCCATTTGCGTGTCCCGCGTTTTGCTCGACGAACTACAGAAAAAAGAGCCGGAGACTGCTCGTAGTCTAGTTGTAATGGGTAACAGAGTTACCAGTTACAAACTCTTGGCCCGACCTGACCTGAGAAGCAGCTGTACAGCTGTACAAAATTCAGTCTATCGGTGTATAGCTAAGTCTAGCTCAGTACATGCATAACTATATAAAGCGATAATTAGCTCATTACAGCGGTGTACTGTTCATCCCAATATAGAACTGTATAGCTCATTGGTTATAGCGCTGTATAGTTCATATTGCTTTGCATAGGTTAGTGTAGCGGTCTGTGACTCAGTACAGTGATGTACAGCTCTGTATAGCTCGATAGATCTTATCAATCTGTCTAGAAGATGGCATTTCACTTACTACCTTGTTGCAATCGTATAAAGGAACCCAAATGTAACAGTTAATTCTAACCTTGCTTTCCGTTTGGGGTGGTGGGAAGGGCGTATAGGTCTTCTTTTTAAACTTGGGTTTCTTAACTTTTTTTGCATTGGTCTGTTTAAACTTGGGCAGAAATCTGTCCCATGATTCATTATTCAGCTGTGGATCTTTGGCTAACTCTCTTTTGATCATTAGAGTCTGTTTAAAGAGAAAATAATTCATAATTATGTATAGTCAGTAAGAGTTAATTAAAGAACCTCTTTTCTAAAGAGACCCTCCCCCAGGTGTACAAGGATACCTCCACGTATGATAAACATAAGGTGATTGACGCAGAAGTATAAAAATCTTGAAAATAGAGAAGTGAGATGTCACAAAAATTCAAATTTGTGAAATTCTGGGATTGGTTGGTATATTCAGAAAGAAAAAGATGAAAAAGCCCTTTGCAAAAAAACAGCCTGTTAGTGCAAATTGGCAGGTAGATATAAGCACCGGTTTGCTCTGATGACTCCATATAAATCCTTCTAAAATTGGCTTGGATAGTAACGTTAACGATCCAGGCCTATGGTAGGAAGGATTTAGATGGAGTCATTGAAAGCATAACGTTGCTTCTATCTCCTCACCAATTTGCACCAACAGGCTGGTTTTGGCAAGTAATCATTTTTCATCTTGCTCTTTCTGGATATGCCAACCAATCCCATAATTTCTCAAATTTAGTTTTTGTGACGTCCTGACTTCTTTTCTCTATTCTGATGCTGGCACTATTGTGTCGCAAATCCGGAAAACGCGATCTCATAAAGTGTCGTATGGCACAAGCAAAACAAGCAGAAAGGCTTTAAAAGGAATTATAGATCGTTTTCACGTAATGTCATGGTAGCCATAATACGCAGGTTTAGCAAAGACAATGTTACGTCAAACAAGAACGCAAAAGCGCACAGACAGGACTGAACGAGACCTCCGGTACTTAATTTGCCGCTCTGCCTATAGTAAATTCTGTTTTTAGACCTGTACGTGCCGTCGTCATTTCGCCCCGTTGTCTTTTCCAAATTTCCCTGTTGGCCATGCTCCAAACGAGCGGGGAACTGACACGACTTATGAGAGCAAAAGCTCTAGGATTCGTTTGGAGGGGACAGCAGAAACATGGCGGACAGCAGCAAGTCACCTGTTAAAGACGCACTCAAGGTTATTCTAACTGAAGAAGACATAACTTGTGCAACAGGGTCTTTAAGAATTCGGTTACAGTAAAGATTAGTTGCGTTGCAGTTAGTAACACAGCACTTGTAGTGCATCATGTTTGTGGACCTTAATGCTGTCTCTCCAAACGATCCCAAAAAGATTTGTCATCGCATATCGTACCCACCCATTTTTTCACTCGCTGGGAACATGAAGAATTGGTGAACCATGAAATTCGTGTGAGGATTGAACTCTTTTCTCATGCTAACAGAACTTAATTTTACGTAGCTTCCGACCATGTAAGTGAAAACGATCAAAGTATCTTACGATTTAAAGTTAGTTTGCATGTTTTCAAGCTAGTTGCACCACAACTACTTAATCTCAGGTGAAGAAAACCAAAGGGAAGTTGGTTTTAAAACACAAGAATGGAGAGGTGTGACGTCACGTTACCATGGTAGCACAACAATAGGGAGCTTTAGCAACGACAACGGCGACGGCAACGAAAACGGCAAAAAAGAAATAGGTTTCTATTGGCAAAACAACAACTTTGCACGTGCATCACGCTTTTTTGTACATTTCTTAGCTGTCGTTGGACGATTGCGACATGAAGCTTCCTAATTTCACGTGCCCACTTTTAGGATCGATGAAGTTTGGAACAGTGCAAATTCACTTTTTAAGAGACATTTTCGGTTGGTTGTCATCCAGAAATTCTACTACCATGACAACGTGACGTAACGACTTCTCATCTCTATTCAGTATATCCTAAAATTTGAGCCTCGACATACAAATACGTTATTTCAAAAGCAACCTTTGATTTGTCGATAGTACCTTTATGTTGTAAATAGGGTGAATGTTTTTCATGGTATCTTCTACAACTTTGCGAACCTGTACAACCCAAACAGTATACAAAATATTAAGCTGACATCTGTAATATCGGAGTCACCAATAACAGTTCAAAATAAGTGACTTGAATGAAAGAGCTGCTGAAATCAGTTGAGGTAACCAACCGGCACAGGCACAACAGTAAGTATTAGAACCTGTTTATAATGTAACGTGAAACACTTTGGGTTAGCAAAATGACGTTTCTACATTACATGTTAGGCGAAGAAGCAACAGATGAATGAAAGGGTTACTTTTTAACTGTGATAATTCAAAGAGATACTGTTGATTAAGTGACTAAAATAACTGGAAAATGCAAGGTGTATTCAAAGAAAAGACTGCTAATACAAGCAAATCAATTTTGTCCTTACCTGCTTGAGTCCTTTGTAAGGACCCAATGTCGCTACAGTGTTTCCTTGAACCATGATGTAGCATTGTGTGAGAAGTTCAAGAGCCTAAAAAACACAAGATTACAAACACTAGTTCATGAAATAAACCGACGTGGTGTAGATTCGACTTTTTGGTTGAAGAGACTTTGGCCTTGCATAAAAAAGCCGAACTAAAGTTGCAATCTCCAAGGCTTTGTAAACTGTAATGTTTTTGTTTTTAGTAGATATGTTATTCATGTACTTATCTTGCTTCGCTTTTCCAGCTATTTGCGGGGCAAGGTATTTAACTGATAGTGCATGCAAGAATAAACTGATTGTTGTCGTTGTCGTTCTTGCTGTTGCTGTTGCTGCAAGTATACAGCTTTAAGTCTGACCATAAATTCGGAAAAATGAAAAAAAAAAAACGAAGAGAACATACAACAATGCAACTTTTAGGAAGATATTTCCTGTTGCCTCTAACAAAAATTAGTTATCAAGTGAGAAATGGGAATTGACTACTGCATGTACCAAGAGATGTACAAGAAATGTCATTAAATAAAACTGCGTTTAGTCCGAACGTAATGGAAAATTTTTTTAACCAAAAAGTAGTTTCAGATGAGAACATAAAAGAAAACGGTTGTGGGGGATTAGTCAATCCAGCTGACCTTCAATGTTGCTCCATTTGGTCCAATAAGCCTTTGTCTTCTCTTCACAAATCTCTCTCTGTTACGAACTAGTGATCCAATCTTTATAATGTCACAAGCAACATCATCTTCTAGCACTCGCTGAGCCTGAGAAACAATGGTTAAAACGAACCTTTAGTTAAACAAAAAAAAAAACAATACGAAAAACGTTATACAACATCAGACAGCTCTACATCTATATATAGTGAAATACATGTACGGAGCTGCAAATAAGTCGGTCATGAGATGGTGTCTGACCAAATTTTACCAATGTCCGAAGAAATCCTACAAACAACAAATGTACATGTACCTTTGGTGGGACATGATGATCAAGCGATCAAATCATGAGTGTTCAAAAAATAATAAACAAAAAATAATGTCGGACAGCTCTCAATGCTCAAAGTTAAAACTTGTGGAAAGAAACAGAGCCCAGCTCTGTTCTCGTTCAACAACCTTAAACAGTTTGAATGGCCTATTTCAACATTGAACAATACATGATACACCGTTCAACATCTGTTGATCAATAAATAAGAAGAATTAACATGGCCGAGTAGTTTAGGGCGCTTTTTTTCGAGTTGAAGCCCCAGGTTCAACTTGGCTTGAAGTGTAGCCACTCAGTGGAATTGTTACGGGCAGTCTCAAGTTGATCTCATAAGTCATACCCGTAAAACAGACAACAGACTAACCTACATTGTACCTTTGGCAAGTCCCTAGTGTTATGTGCTCCTTCCCTACCCATAAAACACATATACTCAGACATATACTTAGTGATACATGTATGTGTTCCCCTACCCAGGAAACACATATCACTGGTGATATGTGTTCCCTAAACCGGGAAACACATAACACTAGTGGAATGTGTTTCCCAGATAGAAGAACACATATTACGTGTGATATGTGTATCCCGCGGAGAGGTACACATATCCCTAGGAATTGTTCTTGGGTAGGGAAAACACATTCCACTAGGGATATGAATTGTGGGGAACACATATATCACGGGGAAACCCTGCCAGGGAACACATATCACTAGTGACATATGTTCAATTACCTGGGAAACACATATCCCTAGTGTTATGTGTTCTTCTACCTGGGAACACTTATTCCTAGTGATATATGTTCCCCTACCTGGGAAACACAAATCCTTAGTGATTTGTGTTCCTCTACCCAAGAACACATATCCCTAGTGATGTATCTTACCTATATGTGCTTCCCAGGTAGGGGAACACATATCACTAGGGATGAGTGTTTCCTGGGTAGGGGAACACATATCACTAGTGGTATGTGTTTCCCCAGTAGGGGCACACATATCCCTAGTGATATGTGTTTCCCAGGTAGGGGAACACATATCACTAGGGATAAGTGTTTCCTGGGTAGGGGAACACATATCACTAGGGATAAGTGTTTCCTGGGTAGGGGAACACATATCAGTAGGGGTATGTGTTTCCCAAGTAGGAGAACACATAACACTAGGGGTATGTGTTTCCCAGGTAGGAGAACACATAACACTAGGGGTATGAGTTTCCCAGGTAGGGGAACACATATCACTAGGGATATGTGTTTCCCAGGTAGGGGAACACATATCACTAGGGATAAGTGTTTCCCAGGTAGGGGAACACATATCACTAGGGGTATGTGTTTCCCAGGTAGGGGAACACATAACACTAGGGGTATGTGTTTCCTGGGTAGGGGAACACATATCAGTAGGGGTATGTGTTTCCCAAGTAGGAGAACACATAACACTAGGGGTATGTGTTTCCCAGGTAGGAGAACACATAACACTAGGGGTATGTGTTTCCCAGGTAGGGGAACACATAACACTAGGGGTATGTGTTTCCTGGGTAGGAGAACACATAACACTAGGGGTATGTGTTTCCCAGGTAGGAGAACACATAACACTAGGGGTATGTGTTTCCCAGGTAGGGGAACACATATCACTAGGGGTATGTGTTTCCCAGGTAGGGGAACACATAACACTAGGGGTATGTGTTTCCTGGGTAGGGGAACACATATCAGTAGGGGTATGTGTTTCCCAAGTAGGAGAACACATAACACTAGGCGTATGTGTTTCCCAGGTAGGAGAACACATAACTCTAGGGGTATGTGTTTCCCAGGTAGGGGAACACATAACACTAGGGGTATGTGTTTCCTAGGTAGGGGAACACATATCAGTAGGGGTATGTGTTTCCCAAGTAGGAGAACACATAACACTAGGGATATGTGTTTCCAAGGTAGGGGAACACATATCACTAGTGGTATGTGTTTCCCCAGTAGGGGCACACATATCCCTAGTGATATGTGTTTTCCAGGTAGGGGAACACATATCACTAGGGATAAGTGTTTCCTGGGTAGGGGAACACATATCACTAGGGATAAGTGTTTCCTGGGTAGGGGAACACATATCACTAGGGATAAGTGTTTCCTGGGTAGGGGAACACATATCAGTAGGGGTATGTGTTTCCCAAGTAGGAGAACACATAACACTAGGGGTATGTGTTTCCCAGGTAGGAGAACACATAACACTAGGGGTATGAGTTTCCCAGGTAGGGGAACACATATCACTAGGGATATGTGTTTCCCAGGTAGGGGAACACATAACACTAGGGCTATGTGTTTCCCAGGTAGGGGAACACATAACGCTAGGGGTATGTGTTTCCTGGGTAGGGGAACACATATCAGTAGGGGTATGTGTTTCCCAAGTAGGAGAACACATAACACTAGGGGTATGTGTTTCCCAGGTAGGAGAACACATAACTCTAGGGGTATGTGTTTCCCAGGTAGGGGAACACATAACACTAGGGGTATGTGTTTCCTAGGTAGGGGAACACATATCAGTAGGGGTATGTGTTTCCCAAGTAGGAGAACACATAACACTAGGGATATGTGTTTCCAAGGTAGGGGAACACATGTCACTAGGGATATGTGTTTCATGGGTAGGGAAACAGATATCACTAGCACTATGTTTTTTCTAGGACGGTAGGGAAACACATCACTAGTGGAATGTGATTTGACAGGTAGGAGAACACATATCACCAGTGATATGTGTTCTAGTGATATGATACTTATCTAGTACATATATGTGTTTTAGTGATATGGTTGTGGTATATGTGTTCTAGTGATACGGTACCTAGTATAACAGGTAGAGGAACATATATCAGTAGGAATTGTTCCCGGGTAAGGAAAATACATTCCACTAGGGATATGTGTTAGGGAGAACACATATTACTGTGACATCACAGTGACATGTGTTCCCCCATGATATGTGTTCTCCCTACACCGAAACAGATATCACTAGTAATATGTGCTCTTTTATCCAGGAAACACATATCACTAGGGAGTTGTGTTTCCTGGATAGGGCAACACATACATGTATTATAAGGGAAATGTGATTTCCTGGTAAGCATACACATTTCACTAATGGAAGGTGTTTTACGGGTAGGGGAGCACATATTACCAGTGATCTGTGGTTCCCAGGTAGAGGAACACATATCACTAGAAATTGTTCCTGGTGGGGAAAACACATTCCACTAGGGATATGTGTTTCCTGGGTGGGGTAGGTATGTGTATTTCAGGTAGAGGAACATGTATTGCTGGGAATTGTTCCTGGGTGGAGAAAAAACATTCCACTAGGGATATGTGTTTGCCGGGTAGGGGAACAAAATAACACTTGTGATTAAATTAAAAAACTCCCTCTAGGTAGGGTGCAAAGAAAGTCCATTTTACAGCTTGCCATTCAGGCTAGCTGTAGCTAGAATGTACTAGCCCAAGAGTCACTTAATATAGCCCGAAAAAAACATTTTTTGATGAGCAGGATTGATTACAGTGAATTCCCCAAAAAACTTTACCTGCCCGTTGGGCAAGTTGAGAACAGAATTCACTAGCCCAGTAATAAAATCCCCTAGCCGCGGGCTATCAGACACCACTTTCTTTGCACACTCCTAGGCCACTACATGTAAATTTTAAGTTGAAGGAAATTCAAGGACTTTTCAAGATTGTGCGAACCCTGAATAACATTGACCCTACATAAAATGCAAACCTGCTCAAAAGGAACACTTCTTGCCATAAGCTTGATCATGTCTCTCGCTTTGATTATGATGTATGGATCCCAAGTCTTCCTTGTTGTGCTAACTGTCATGCTTCCCTCTATAACATCCAACTGACACTTTACTCCCTTTAAACAATAGCAGAGATAAAGTTAATTTTACAGATTCATAACGGTAATAGGACTGACTGGAGTCCAATTTAGCCTCCCACGCAGATGTTCTTAGGGCTTTGTTATGCGTTCCGTCGTTTAGGAGGATCGTGTGATAAGCCAAAAGAACGTCTGCTTGGGAGGCTAAGACCAATATGGTTTGTAATCTCATAAGTGATTAACAGCAATGGTCATCCAATTTGTTTTGTTTTTTAATCAAAATCTTGAGAATGATTACAGACTGAATTGGACAACACGCTGAAGTCTGAACTTACTGTTAACATTTTAATATGTAAAAAGGGCAACCCTTGTTGTCCTCTGATCCATGACATTACACATTACACATCACACATGAACTTCTGTCACCAATTAATCATCACTACATGTATAACAAAATTTGTGATAATTATTTTATGCTTACTATAACTAAATTTTTAAAATCAAAACACAAGACATTCTGAGATCGGAGTTTCAAGTGTGCAGGCATAGTGGTGTGTACTACTATCCTATTACACTGTCCAATTAATGCTGAAGTCAGGGCAGCTGTTAACCAATCAGATTACAGAATTTGTCAAAGTTATGTACAACATTAAAATAGCACCAACCAGACCATGTCAGATTTAATAGCAATAGTGACTGGATACAGCCCACAACCCTAGCTAATGCATGTACTTACATATTCCTTAAGTTTTTTCTCCACCAGTGGCCAGAATTCACGCAGATATTTTTCTCTATATTTTGGAAATAAAGTTGCAAATGAACTTTCTTCTAACATTCCATGTGGATTGTCTTCAGCTGTGAAAGACTCTATTTTCCAGTGATCAATGCCCTCATGATCCCAAGCTACAGTACCAAAAAAAGAAACAACAAAACCAATAATAAATCAGAATAATGTTACTTCAGTCAATGACACAGGCAACTTGATGTTTTCCCTACTGCAGACAAATCTAAAACCTTGAAACTTTAATCCTCTTTATTCCACTATTGAATACATGTATAGTTAAACCCTGTTAATACAAACATTGGTACCAAAATAGTCATTGATAATTTACGTCTGCAATTTGTAACAAATATATACTTATCACAAATTCTGGACATTAAATATTGCTGACTTTTTTGGCACCAACGTCTATGGCACTATCTCATAATAAAATTATAGTTCAAGCTGTGAAAATCCACATGCATCTATCCAAAGGTTTTTTTACCTTAAGAAAAGGTGAAGCTCTTAACAGTGCAGAATTTATTGAACAGAAATTATCTGCATCAACAACGTTAACTTTCTATGAGAATCTGACTATTGGAAAAGAAAAAAGTCCTCATTGCTCGCATGTGAAACTCTCTATATTTAAAGAAAATATAAGACATTTTCGGAGGGACAGAAAAAACCAGTTCACAATAACAATATTTCTGTATACAGCTATTTCAAGAAAGGTTGTCTGAAAAAGTGCATGCAACAATGCCGAAAGGTACTGTGGATAGTACTGAGTTCAAAGTTCTTCAACGAAATTTGAAAAAAAGGCACAAGATGCCATGGACATATGTTTGTGAGTGCTAAAGGAAAGCAACAAAAGTATTTTCAACAGCTACAATGTCAGGAACAGTGTATTGATCGTATCCCATATTACCCTTCGGGATTGTCGCGTGACAGTTTTTCCGACAACCTTTCTCGAAATAACTGTAATCTAAGCAAGTGTCTTTCTCTATGATGCTTGTGATCCCAGTGTTGACCAAGGCTGTGCCTAAGGGCAGCCAG
The DNA here is from genome assembly GCF_958299795.1 of Porites lutea. Taxonomy (NCBI): domain Eukaryota; kingdom Metazoa; phylum Cnidaria; class Anthozoa; order Scleractinia; family Poritidae; genus Porites; species Porites lutea. Next base: position 19,856,167 of record NC_133206.1, read on the forward strand.
TTGCCTGAGGTGACTAACACTTGGCTTCAAGTGAGTGAAAAAAATTTCCCCGTTGCTTAGCCAGGCACTCTCACTTCTAGGATAGTCAGGGTTTGAGCTAGGATTTGCTCACTGGGGGACAATTTGTCCCCTTGGCTAAAATTTTGGGGGACATTTTTATTTTTAGGGGGACAGAAATTTGTACAGCCTTCTGCTGATGCAAAGAGGTTTGTCTTCTTAGATTTCTGACAAAAATAGCTGAACATCGCCTGAGAACTTTTCATAGCACAACCACGTGTGATCTCGTGATTTTTTTCGGTACTCATACCAGTTGAATGTAAAGGTGCAAGTGGATGTTATATCGTCAGATCTACTTGATCTACATTCACTAAAAAGCTACATATATAACGGAAGGAATGATATATATAAAATATCCAATTCAACATGCAATTAAAATGATGCCTACGGTGAATATGAAGCAACTTACGTTTATCTTTCCTGTAGTTTCGTTTCTTATTCTCCCCTTGAAGAATGAAAAGGAATATTAAAATATTTCTATGCACGTCAAGTTACCACTGCGCTAAAATCAAAGGCTAGATTTCATGTTCTGTTACCTTGATGTTCTTGTGCTATGCCGTCCGCCATATTGAAATCTGCGCTTTTTTGGTCGTTTCCAGGTCCCCTCGGCACTTGTGGTCTATTTTTAGCCCAGGCTTTTCACCCACAACGTTTACAACGTCTGAAGCATTTTCACTCACTGAACTTGTCTTTACACTAGCGTGTTAAGTCAGACTTAAGAGCTGCTAAGTTTTTGTTAACCAAAAATTCGTGTGTGAAGGCCTAAGTAAAATCTCAAGTAACTTTACTTTGTATCTCATTAAAGTCGGAAAGTTGAAAAGATTCAAGAAAGTTTCAAGTGACTTGAAAACCATACTTAAAACCGAACTTGCGGTTTCTTGAGCTTTGCAGAGAAAGGCGAAGCATGTCAATCAGTCTTAATTATGTTGCGTGGGAAAATAGGCTTAAGTAAACCTGAAGTAAAAAAAAAAAAGATAGGTTGTCTGTGAAGCTTTCTTTTCCTTGAAGAATTTAAAATTTACTTGCCTAGAAATATTTCTTAGCTTATTTAGGCTCTAGTGTAAAGACTACCACTATTTCCGATAACACGCGACCTGCGTTGTCAAAAACGTTTCAGAATTTGGGGATTTTTTCGACGTCAATCAAACCGTTACCATAAAATCCAATCCTTGCATTTGCTTGACAAATAACTGCGGCAACAACGAGCAGAAGCCTGAGCAAAATTAAATATTGGCAGGAACAATTTCACCTTGGGAATCTAAACTTGTCATGTTTCAGTAAGAGGGTACAAAGACTGGAGATCTAAACGTGAAAAGTTTAGATCACGAGTGTAGCTAAATGGCGTGGGTAGTGGGTAGTGGGTAGAGGTCGTGGGACGCGGATGGGGGTAAATGTCGTGAGTAAAAAAATAGTACAAAAAAAATTAAACCAAACAAATAAAAAATTAAAAAATTAAGTAGCAAAAAGTTTTAAAATTCATGAAACGAAAGTCTCCGCGTACACACCAGTCCCATTCCCCTTCCCCGCGGTCAGCAAAACAAACTACAAGCGAATCCTTAGTACAAACGGACACTAAAAAGGGATTTAGGCGAAAAATAAAAGAAACTCTGTACTCTATCTACCTTTTGACTGACCCGTTGAAGTAAACTTTTGTTTCTAAGCGCAGCCTTTAGATTTTGATTGACATCGCAGAAAAACCTAAAATCCAAAGAAGTTTTTGACATCTCAGGTCGCGTGTTATCCAAAACAACTGTAAGCTTATGCAAATTTTTCTCTTTTGACCGCGGCGAATGCTGGGAAACACCCCATGCATGATGGCGCCTACTTTGATAATATTATTGCGTGATTACCCCCAACCATTAACCTGTAAACAGGCTCTCTGTTTGGGAACAGGGTTCA